>NW_026000075.1:6740451-6824909 GCF_001458135.2 Marmota marmota marmota
TTTTTTTTTTTTTTTTTTTTTGTTTGGATTAACTATAGGAACATACAATTTAGATGAATAACTTCCCATGTTTTGCATTGTCTTGTTTAGTTTGAAGAAAAGAAATCCTCACTGTGATGCCATGGGTTTCTAAGATGGGGAAACAGAGTCCAGCTCATATGTGACATAGTCTTTTTTTGTTTAATCTCTTTTATTACAGACAACTAGAAATTGCAGAAGTTTTGGCTTTGTCTCTCATCTTTGAAACTTTCATTTTACCCATGTTTAAAAAGTAATTTAAATTTTAGTGTTTAAGTAGCTACTAATATGATAGATACACAGACAAACTGTTAGTGGTGAGAGTCCTAGGAGAGCAAGGCAGGAATGGATCTAATTTGCAGTGGCCTGAATGGCTTCTTCTGGGGTCTATGACTGCCTTCCAGTAACTAGGCCAGGTTTCATTTTAGTCTCTTGAAGTGAGATAAAAGTTTCATCAAATGATTTATATCAACATTTGGGAGCATTTACCTAAGCAAGTGCTACATATAAAGATTATTTATGATTTTACAACAGATGAGCACGCTCTGAAATAAGCATTCAGTTTGTACCATCTACATATATCATTCCATTTTTAAAACATTTGAAATACCTTAAACATAGTTTTGTATGTATATTAAAAAGACACACAAAATATATGTACGTTCTACAATATTTTAAATGAAACATTTTTCTATTTGTACAACATACTACTCTAGGAAAACAAAATTGCTGACATCCCTGAAACCTGGTGTGTATTCCTCACAATCACATGCTCCATTCTCTCTCTCTCTTGCAGAAATAACCATTCTCCTAAATATTGTTTTATAGATGTTTTGTTTGCAAATAACGTCATTATGAACATTCTTATCCATATTTTCTGATGAACATACATGAGAGTTTTTGTAGGCAGCATACCTAGGAGTAAAAACGCTAGATTTTAAATTCTGCAACATTTGTATTTATTAGATGCAGCAGTTTTTTTTCTCAAAGTGCTTTTACAAATTTACACTAGGAACAGTCATGCACACAGGTTGCTTTTTATACATTCTTACTTGTACCTAGTGTTTTATATTACAGCTTTCCTCTGTTAAATTAGCATTTTACTTATTAATAGTTAAGCATTTTTTTTTCTTATGAGTTTGGTCTTAAATTTTAGCAAGACGGACAAAATGCTTTGCTTCATGCAGGAGAAAATCATAAGGTTGAGAGCACATAGTGACGGAGATGGATGCCCCTGGAGGGCTCTGTGGTGGTCCAACAACTGTGAAACAACCTGCTCATTTATGCTGTTTTTCCCATGCCCATAGGCTGGTTTTGAATTTACCACTTCTGTGTTATAAACAAATTTTCCTGGGCTTTCCTTCTCATTCTGACCCAATCTTTTTCTAGTGTGATTGTATTTCTGGCCTCAGAACCATCTGATGCCTTCCATGGTAGGGGTACTCTCACAACAAACTAGTCATTTTCTTTTAAATAGGCTATAATAAGAATTTGTATCAGGCAAATTGGTAGATGGATGCCTGATAGATATTTAGTGCCATTCAATTTCGATCGACCAAAGACTAGCCTACATGTATTTTACTTTCCAACCTGTCTAGTATTAACTTACCAAAAAGATAAAAAGGACCAGGTAGAACCACCTAAGATACTGTCATGGGGAGCCGCCTCAGAAAACATTTTAACTCTGAATTCAAACAAAAGAGAGCTTTATTTGCCTGGCCAGGGACTATTACCCACCCATAGAGTCTGATGCTCTGTGGGAGAACAGCAGTTTTCTGGCGTATGTCTTGGGAATTTAAGGATAAACACCACAACTCAGGGGCTTTTCTCAGTGTCATGCAAGCAAGCAAGTTACAGAAGCTAAAAATCCAGTTAGCTTACCCTCATCTTTGGTCTGAACAAGTGTTAGACAACTGTATCCTGACTTTCAGCTGAGGGGGAGCTGATAATCTATTTCAAAGTCATGTGACCCATAAATGTACTCAAATCCAGGATGTAGCTCACCACGACCACCACCATATTCTGGGTTGGGTGCATTCTGTGGGGTACAAAGTACAGAAAAACAATTTTTTTTTTAAAAGAAGACAGCTTTTATTTCTGTTTTTAGAAATGGGTCATGCAACGATTTTCTTTTTTTATAGAAGGCAACAAAATGGAGTCTTAGGCCTGTCTATTACAATTCTTGCTTTATAATTGTCTTATTTCATTTATAAAAATCTTATATCTCTAATCTATATTTTTACTAATCTATAACCTATAACTTACATTCTTATTGATTTTATTGATTAGTTTATACCACAACACTATGACCTTTAAGAATATTTTAAAGTCTGTTCCCAGAAATCCTTCCATTCAAGATTCACTTTTGTTTGTGGTGACTTTGTTAACTAGCTCAACAAGATATTTAGATGAGGTGGAATATGATTTCACCAACCCCCCAAATTCCTACCTATAGGAACTTACTTTCCTGATAGTGTCTTGATTGTGGGAATTAGTAACGTATTTCTCATAGTATAAGGAATGATTCCAACTGCTACAGCTCATGAAATCTCTGGAATTTCACAAATTGTAGAGCACTGAAGTTGAGTTGGATGTATCAGTTGCACAGGGCAATGACAGCTGATAACCCCTCCTGTACATCCTCCTCTCATAAGCATTGATTGAGTACCCTAACTTGATCTTAATTTTTATCAACACAAATCCTTGCTAAGTTGTGATGAAATGAACACAAAACATCTAAACCTCGATAGCAATAAACTAAACTAAACAGGGAGCAAAATTATTAGAACACACTCTACACCAAAGAAGGTACACTGATGCAAATAAGTACCTGGATAGATGCTCAGTATTGCTAGCTTTTAGGGAATGACAATTATATGTGGAAAGAAATGCAATGATATGGGCTAAAATTAAATGACCAGCTATTTCAAGTGCTGGTCAAAATGAATCATCTTAGTTATCTTTCAATTAGTGCAACATACACCTGAGATAATCAACTTTTTAAAAGAAAATATTTTCTTTGGCTCACAGTTTAGAGGTTTCAATCCATGTTTGGTTGGGACATTGCTTTTGAATCTGTGGCAAGGCTGCACATCATGGTAGGGAGTATGTGGGAGAGCAAAGCCTCTCAACTCATAGATCAGATGCAAAAGACAGGAAGAGGAAGGGAACAGGGTCCCACTGTGCCCTTCAAGGACATACCCCCAACAACTGAAAGATCTCCCACTCAGACACACTATTTAAAATTTTGTCTGCCTCCCAATGGACCAAGCAAGGGATTCAGCCTTTAACACGTATACCTTGGGGAACATTTAAGATTGAAACTGCATCAGAGAGTAAGTGGAAATCTCATACTCTGCTGGTGAGGATATAGAATTATACAACTGCAGAAATAAATTTGGAATTAAAAAAAAAACTTTACATATTCTACTATACAACTCGGTCCTCCACACCTAGGTACCTGAGAGAAGTAAAAATATGTAACCACAAAAAAGAATGTATGAATGTTTAGAGAAAAAAATAAAATTTTCACTGAAATGTGTATAAAAGAACAAATTATGGCATATCCACATAATAAAACAGTACTCAGGAATAATTTAAAAATGGCTTTTTATGATTGCAATACTGTGGATGAATTTCAAAATAATTAAGGTGAGTTACAATATTCAGACACAAAATAAATGTATATAATATGATTTCCCTTATATAAAATTATAGAAAATGCAAACCAGTCTTTAAAGGCAGTAGGTCAATAGTTGACTGCATACACAAGGCCAAGAAGAGATAGGGAGGATGAATTGCAGATGAGGAAACTTCAGTAAATAATGATTATTTTCACTATCTTGTATTGTAAATAATGATCATTTTTCATTTATATAAATATATCATACTTACCAACTTATACACTTTAAGCATGCATATAGTTTATTGTGTCTCATTTGCATCTCATTAAATCTGTTTTTGAAATACCCTGGACTTCTTCAATCAGAGCATTGATCTTACAATTTTTCTCCTGTATAGTTTAATATATAGACCTAAAGAGGTCTTGGACATCACCAAATGTTTCCATTTTGAATGGATAATTAAATATGGGTCAAAGTTGAATTTAGACCATCTATTCTTTGCAAAAGGTAAGGGAAAAATGTTCCATTCACATATAATATCCTTTCTAAAGTGTAGCTGAGCAATAGCAATTTAACCAATATGCTAATGAACATATTTGTGATATTCCCCTTATCTCTCAATCTAAATTTCTAGGCCTTCAGAATGGCATGTTTATCCCTTAAACATTATTACAAGATTTGTGTCAATTCCTCAAGTCTTGGTACCCAGGGTTCATGGACAGGAATTTTGGGTGATTCTTGCACATGTAGCTGTTTGCAGTGCAGAAAAATAACTTCAAGTTTCTCAAACTCAAATCTTCACAACATATAGAAAACCATTTGTCCCAGAGAGTGGCATTGCCTGTATTATACTGAATGGAAAACAAACAACAAATGAGTCTTTTGCTTTGAAGAGGCATCATGTGTATCTTCAGACTTGGTAAACATAGCTGCCTTTTTCATTGGAAAAAGACATTATCTTCTAATGCTGCTTGCCATACAAACATCCCCTTGAACAGGTGGTCTGAAACAAAGACAGCCAGTGTCTCTGCTCAAGTGCCATGTGGAAATGCATACAATTTTAACATTCTTTAATTATCTTTAGAGTACTTGCAGTGTTTGAAATGTTCTTATTTATGTATTGCCTTAGCAGAAGAATACCTTGCCAACACTCCAACCCCAGCCCCCAAACCATTTGTTTTTTTGGGAAACAAAAATAATCTGCAGGCTTCTTTACTTATTTCTGGAGCCTATACCACCTGTAATGCAAGTGTTTAAAATATTTATTTAAAATATTTCTTGAATGAATGAGTGAACCAAACACTATTGCCGCAATTAGAACAAGTTTGTTCATAAGATGTTGCAATGGTTGATTCTCAGCTGTCACATAATTCTTAAGTGGTTTTCCTTTGGTTTTTTTGTTGAAAGAGAAATGAGAGTATTTTGTTTCTCTTTCTATTTGTTTATTTTTCAATAATTCAATACATTGATATGTACCATATGTTGTGCTTTCCTCATATTAAAAAGAAGCTAATGCAACATATATATTATTGTCAAAATAGGTAAATTATCACTCATCTAGATATGTATAATGAGACGAATTTAACAGTATTGTGATGAGCTCCTCTGCATGCAATGCTGATTTTCAGGCACCGCTGGATGACATTTAATACCAAATTCAGCCACTCAACACATTTTCTAGAAGCAGCAGCCTCTGTGTTAGACACTTTAATTATGCATTTTGGAGACAGAGAACACTCTGCAGGATCATCACCTTTCAAAATGAATGGGAAACTATTTACAAAATAAAATACAGAATAAAAAGTAAAATTAAATTTCAATTTAACTTGAGAGCTCTAGGTTTTTACTTTATATTTTTCAGGATGGATGGTAAAGACTCAATCTTATATAGTCCCATTTCCCTTTTCTCTGTTTCTTACATATTAGTAGTAAAACATCACCATAGTGAAAAAACTATTAGGTAATATAATTTTCTTCCTGAAAAAAAAAATACTCTTTTGGGAGACTCTCAGCCAATTAAAATTGTCAATACAACAAAGCAATGTTGTGAAAACCACTTTATTTCACCTCCTTTTGGAAAAATAGTTTTTATTGAGCATTCACAATGTGCAAAACACTATTCCATTTCACTTAATTTTTCATGCTCACAATGACACTGTGTGAGAGATGTTACTTTCATTACCAATCTGCTTCTGTTAGTTAAACAATATTTTTTTAAATGCAGCAGCTAAAGCTTATAGGAATTAAGTATGTTTGCCAGGGTTACAAAACTAAATGTGAAAAAGACTAAATGATGGTTTTAATGTACCACCCATGTAAGGTAATGAAAACTTCTTTCTCTGAGCCCTAATAGATCATATGTAGACACATACTTGAATTGTAGTGATATTTCACCCTCCATAAACGGTATTCCTAAGCACTTTCAAAGAGGTCAATCACTATAATAATGGCTATGTAAGATCTTATATTAAAATGTGTTTTGCATAATTAGGTTATACTGCATCTACTGTTTTGTAACCTACATTTTTCCACTTAAAAAAAATTTCAGAACATTTTTTCATGCCATTAGATGGCCATATGCCACTGTATTGTACCAAAACATGAGAATGCAAGAGAATGATTCAGTTAATAGGGTTGCTTATGATTGGGTCTATTACACTATGTCATTTCATATTTAAAAATATCAGTCATTTAAAATTAGGTAAAAGTTATAAAAGTTTAAGGTTTTTTGAAACAGTTCTAGAATCTGCTCCAGAATTTTGTACCAGTATATCTTGCACAAATAATATTTAAGAGACTTGTTTCTGACTTTTGCAGAAAGTAAGTATTATCAATTAAAATGGGAAAATTTCCAATTTGGAAAAAAAATTTATTTGTTATGGATAGCATTTTTTATTACTTCAGTTTTTGGAGTAATAGAAATGTTCTTTAGCTCACTATAACGGTTGCTGAAACTTATTAAATTGTATAGCTAGAAAGGGTGAGTTTTGCCTTAACATGTTAGTTGAAGCTCAAAAACAGACTTAATAACATGAAGCTTCATAGCTCACACATGCTATCTCTCCATCATGAGTCAGCTGGAAGATTTGCTCCATATAATCCTCATTCTGAGAGAGACTGAATGGGAAGCCACCACCTCACATATTACAGGGACAAAATGAGGATCATGAAAGCTTTACAAGTTTCATCTGCAGATAAAATCCATCTTTTTCATTCACATTTCACTGGCCCACAAGAATCATAGGATGTTATGTATGAGTCAGATGTATTTACTCTTAATTTTCCAAGAGATTGAAAAGTGTAGTTCTTCTCAGAATGGGAACCAGAATGCCTGTGCACATCTCTAATGAGTACCATATTTTCTGATCTGTTTCCATGGACTACTAAGCATTTTTCTCCACCAACAATCATAAACCAAGTTTATTTTAACTAAAAACATGTTTGAACATTAGAATTGTCCCTAACATATAAATACATGATTTTCTGTAGGTAGTCTATGAAGTTTTAGATAAGTCAGTTTTCCAAGTGATCTTTAGTATTTCTGATACAACAAAAGCTCTAGAAAAAGAAATTTTATCCTTAATATTAGAAGAGAGACTGGCATATATATTTGCTACCAGGAATATCTGTTAAATGAGTAGTCTAAAAAATTTCAATAGTAGAATGATTCTAGGAGATAATTAACATTAAATGGTACCATAAATGATGAGTCTCATTACAAAATAAAAATTGACCTAGGAAAGCAGAATAAACTCCAAATACAGAAACTAGTAGCATCCAGAGTCTAAAGAATAAAGATATGGAAAAGTAATGAAAATATAAAATAGTTTTATTTTTCATGAGGGTTCATCTTGCATTTTAATATGGCAATATGGGGTGGGGAAAGCAGAAATAGCTACTGGTTGTTTGAAAGATGGACCTGTATATAGTACTTATTTGAGAGTAAGTCTGAGGTGTTGGAGATGATTATAAAACAGTTACAGACTTCACCACTTCAAAGATAGTGTTTCAAATGATGTATATTTTAAATTTAGGCAATTCCAATTTTGGATTAGAGTGTGAAACTAAATGATTCTGTATACATCACACATCTCATTATCTTGGAGTCAACAGTGGAGGGCTGAGTACCATGTGTACTCTCAGTGAACTTGAAATCTTTAAGGTGAGATCCTCACTATGTAATATGATTTCTTGTGGTATTTTGCATTCAGACATTTGACAGAAAGGCTAGTTTTAGTGCAGAGTTGGCTTCCTTTTAAATAAAATTGTAGTGTCTAAATCAAAATCTGATGTGTGCATCTAAAGCAGGATGTGATTTTGTGAAAGGTCAGTTTTTCTCTGTCATTATGCCAAAATTAAATGTTGGGATTTACTTTCTTTAAATTGTTCATGAGCAACAAAAGAAGTGCTTAATGCACAAAATTCTCTCCTACTGAATTGCAAAGTGAGTTTCATGAAGGATTTAGTATTTTATTTTTCATGGAAGTCAGACATCATATTTCAACATCTATGATATCTCCATTTTTTCAATATAATTGCATATCTAATATATATATGAGGAGACTGTATACTAGCAAAATCATTAAAATTCAAAGCCTGCAGAAAATAATAAAACAATGTTGAAAATCAAAGGCAAGACCTTATGCCTTGAACAAACCATCCAGATAAAACCTAGGCTATTTTATTCAAGATAATAAATAACCCAATGCCTTCATTAACCTTTATTCTTTTTTATTAGCAGTCTTGGCACCATGGCTCTGAGCCGAGCCCAGCAGGCTGCCCACAAGTGACATTTTAGAGATTGGCAAAGCAATGCACTTTATGTCAGAGTACACTATCTTGAGTTTTTGTCCTTCACAGCAGGGGGAAGTCTCTCTGAGTCACTTTGTCCTTTTGAAAAGAGACTGTAGTGCATATACATATAAAACACATAAATTTAAGCATTTCCACCAATATGAAAAATAACTACTCTTCTAATTTATTAGAAAATAAGGTATTTAAGTTGGTTGAAAAGTATTGTAAACCAAATTCAGCCAAAAATAGAACTAAAAATAAGAACTTATGAGACCTCCTTAAATGATGTAGTTAATGAAGACATACTAGGTTTTTAAGTCTGGTTCTGTGACTTGTTTTAATAATGTAAATTCTTATTTGCAGAAAGTAAATAGCCAAAATGTTGTAGTTAAATTAAGATGAAATTTATTATACAGTATTTGGCATGTGGAAATAGCAATATGATCTTAACATATAGCTGAATGGAAAACAATTTGAGGGATTTATATGTATAACAAAAAATTATACATGTTGATTATAAAGCATTTATTAAAAACATCAGTGTACATGTTTAGGAAATTGAGATAAGGCAAGGCACATTAAATACTTATATCTAAGTTGGGAGTGTGGAATGGGAATGCAGAGTAAGGAGGAGATAGATGATAGATTGATAGATAGATAGATAGATAGACTGTTAGGGTCTGTAAACAAGTCAAGATGGCACCTGGCATTTTGCCAAGGGGAGTGGTTTGGGAAGTAATGCCAGCGAGCCATTAAGTGTGAAGATTCCTTATTGGTTGACTGCTGTATCTAGTTTATGTTAATTAAGATAAGCTGTGTGTAATGTATATATACCCCTCCTGACCTACAATAAACGGCTCCCACTCCTGCTGTATCAATGTACACAAGTTCTTCATCACCCCCCGGCTATTTTGCTGCAGCCGGACTGCGGCAGATGGTGGCCCGTACGGGGAGCCCTAGGACACTCAGGGGTAAGTGACGAAAAAAAAACTGCCCGTCCCTAGATAGGACAGGAGCAAATCTGCTCGTCCCTAGGCAGATAGGGCGAGAGGAAAAATGGCCATTTTGAGAAAATGGAGAAGATTGATTCAGTATGTTTGTGTCTTGTTTTGTCTCAGTGTATTGTATTGTCTTTATGACGAAAATATGGAAGCGGTGAGAAGTACATTACCAAGGGAAGGAGGCACCCCAGTGGAACCAAGAATAGTTAGGGCTTGTGTTGATAAAAGCCCAGGAACTCTAGTCAGAAAGAAAAAGAAAGTTCAGAAGAAGAAGGTTTATCAGGAAAAAAGTTGCAACAAAAGGCTATTACTGAATACCTTTCATTACCGGAGGGTGCGGTACCAGGTGTGCGAGCTACCAGGTGTGCGAGCCGGTCATGGCACAGCAAGGACTTTCCAAGCGGTGGCAGCCGGCTCTTCCCCGCCCCCCGCCTGGGGAGTGGGACGCCACTGCAAGAGCCCAAATCCAAACCTGACCCAGAGGCACAGTCTCACAGGCTCTTGCTCCCTGTGCCCAGTGGCAGTTTGAGTCCAGAACACTCCCCAGACTCTCTCCAGGGCCATCTGGGGCTGCCTGGGACACTGCAGGCAGAAGATGGCCCTGTGTCCCTGAAGTTTGATCATTTCCAAGGCCAGTAACTACAATGGTTCTCCCACACCTGGAAGCTAATGAGTAATGAGCACTATTAAGGCTTATTTCAAATGTAAAAAACCTTGAGATAATGTACTAAATTGTTCAGAAGGTTGTTTTCTTAGTGGAATACTACAGGATTTTCTTTAGCATCATTGCTGGAGTTCCTGCCTTCATCCCAGTGCCGGTGAGGATGAGGGTGGAAGAATTTCCAGTTTTGCTGAGAACCAGACGAGACTTCAGATCAAGCTAGCTGCCTGCAGAACTTACCTGGACTGTGATTTAAGCTAGCTGCCTGCAGAACTTACCTGGACTGTGAGTTAATCTATTGAGACACTGCTTTACCTGGACTGAGACAACAAACTGTAATCTACAACAAATTGTAACTCGGTATCTTTGCTAACGGCGTCATTGCTGGTTTAATTTTTCCAAGGGCTTCTTGCATGGAGCCATCAATTGACTTGGTATTGTGACATTTTGTATCCTCCCCTTCTGCTTGTAGCAGATTATTTATGGTGTTTGTGTAAAAACTACTATGGTCATTATTTAAATAAAACAAAAGGGGGAAATGTTAGGGTCTGTAAACAAGTCAAGATGGTGCCTGGCATTTTGCCAGGGGGAGTGGTTTGTGAAGTAATGCCAGTGAGCCATTAAGTGTGGAGATTCTTTATTGGTTGACTGCTGTATCTAGTTTATGTTAATTAAGATAAGGGTGTGTAATGTATATATACCCCTCCTGTCCTACAATAAACGGCTCCCACTCCTGCTGTATCAATGTACACAAGTTCTTTGTCACCCCCTGGCTATTTTGCTGCAGCCGGACTGCGGCAATAGACAGATAGATAGAAAAAATGAAGGAGCTTGTGTGGACTAGTGATGATTATGTGTCACAATTCTAAAAGTATAATTAACTTGGACACATTTCTATGGGATAAAAAAAAATCATTTGGCGTGAATTAAAATTCAAATGCATTTGAGGTTCTCCCTTTTTTCCATTCTCTGGGCAGGGACCGTGGAGAGTAGGGTGGATTAATCAATAAAGAAAAATCTTCAAGTCTTATTCAAACAGTCTAGTGGGCAAAGTCAAGATTAGGTAAAATTATACATAGGAAAATCTCATGTCTAAGGTAACCTCAATCCTTTCCTTCACTTTCATGATATTAGATCCAAAAATCTGAATCTACCTCTCCTGCAATATGTCATAAATTCCTCACTTTAGGATCATTGGTATATAATCTATAACTTTTTCAGGAATAATTCTATAAGTTAAGCAATATAATAAAAAAATCACATACCAAACAGATACTACACTATTAAAATACATACCATATGTTTAGGTTTCATGTGTAAACATATGTTCTGTACATATAGTCAATAAATATATACTCAATATAAAAATATAAGTGATATATATTTATTATATTTTTATTTATATAAAAATATAAATGACATATATGCTCATATATGTGTATGTACGTATATGTACACACACATTATATATTTATTCATTTTATTTTTTTGAGGCCTTTTCTCTACAGGGGATTTTTTCTAAACTCTAGGAATACAAGAGTGAACAATACAAAGTCCATATATTCTTAGACTTTATTTCTGCAGAGAAGGCTGATAGCACATGAACGAATAAATTATAGCATCACATACTAGTAGGGGCTACAGTGAAAAAAAAATAAGCAGAGAAGTGACAATAACAGAGAAGCTATCTTTATAGAGAGAGAAAGCAGAGACTGTCTGAGAAGATGGCATTTGATCAGAGCTGTGAACGACTCAAGAATCCTCAAATCAACCAATAATTAGTGGGGTTAAGAGATTAGCATGGCTCTATATCATGAAAACCAGAAAGCAGAGTTGGGTTTTTCTGACCATAAACTCACGTACGTAGGTAATTATTTTTCTTTAATTCAACAGCAACTGTATTTTGTGCTGACATTTCAAACACTGGCAATAAATTACTAAGTAAATCATGGACAACCTGTGATTTCACACTAATCACTCTGATATCCTTTCCTTCTCCACAGGCCTTATCAAAACAATGGTAGTGGTGAACTGTGTGCATGTTTTCAGGGTGGACTGAGGGAATTATGTGGCATTATGATTTCAGGTGAGTTAAATAAAAGCAATGGCCCACAGTTGTTCTGTGTTGGCATCCACTAAGGGATATAAATCTGGGCTGTTTTATTGTCATCTCTTGGCAATGGCATCCTCTGAGGTGGCTAACTTCCTCCTGGTTTCTGACCATCTGGTGGGGAGTGCCTTCTGCTGCCATGTGCCCTTGTCAAAGACACAGAACTCTTTCAGAATATTTTTCCTCTCAGCAGTATTTTATGACCTTGTCAAGGACAGTTAATGTTAGAGTGGGTTTCAAGGTTGTCCTTCATGGCTGTTTCAGGCTCTGGGCCCATGAACATTTTTTTCACCTCTAACATTCTCTATTGTGAGGTCAAGGAAATCCTGCAAATTTTCTTTCTTGGGACTTTCCATGGGAAAAGGAACTTGTTTAGTTTTATATTCATACACATTTTTATGAGGTCTTATCAATCATTTTCTCCTCACTGAAGTTAAAGCCAGGATATACATCTTATCAAATAACCTACCAATGTTTAACAATTTGCAGGGAGCGGGTACTGGGGATTGAACTCAGGGGCACTCAACCACTGAGCCACATCCCCAGCCCTCTTTTGTATTTTATTTAGAGACAGGATTTTGCTGATGTTGGCTTTGAACTCATGATCCTCCTGCCTCAGACTCCAGAGCCGCTGGGATTACAGGTGTATGCCACCACCTGTAATTAACAGTTTTGTGTTTTTTTTTTTTTCTATTTCAGATTTCCTTCCCAAGCCTAGAGACTCCTCAGTCACAGGGAAGTGGAAGAACTTCCCCACGGGGGATGGGGGGGAAATCTATCTTTTTTTTTATTTTTATTTTTAGCTTGAAAAGAGATTCCGATGTCGTTTTTGTAGTGAAGGGACTTGTGAAACAATTGAAGAAATTTAATGAATCTTGGGAAGGGAGAAACAGTTAAATATTTAAGATTTTCAAAAGTGCTAGTTAAAGATCCTCAAACTTTCTTGCCCATAAAATGTAAAAAGTTCTAGAGAGAAGGTATGAAATATTGAATATGTAAAAATATGTAAAAAGTTCTAGAGAGAAGTCAATGAAGGACTGCTCTGGCAAAAAGACAATTTTGTAGGATCTAGAGAAAAGTGCGACCACCTTAGAGACTGTACATATTCCAGAAAGAGTCCAGTAATTAATGGAGGGACAGAAACTGGAGACTGTCCTAGGTCTGTGCAGGGATGAGAGTCTGGTTAGAAACCACCTTGCCTACAACTGTGATTGAGAAAAGTTTGTGTGGTCCCACCCAGCCCATAATAGGGGAATATTTAGGGGGTAAATCTTGTCTATGTTGAGAATTAAAATGCAATAAATAAAATGTTTCTGTGTCTTTGCATCTGGGTTATACCACACACACACACACACACACACACACACACACACACACACACACAAAGCACACACTATCTAAAAATCTGCACCAACAAAATTTTAAAGGTAATCACATCTGTATTTTCTTTGAATCTGGCTAAAAAATGATGTAAAATCTCTCATCATGGATCTCCAAACACCAAAGGAAGGTATGACACGAAAGGAAAAATAGTCAAGAAAGAAGTTAGATACAGGTAAATCGAATAATAGTATTGTCTACATTGAAAAAGTAATGCTATGAATAATTCTAAATTATAGAGATTTTTAAAAGGATACAATTGAAAGGTAGGCTAATAACAGCATATAAGCTAAGAAAGGTTAAAACACTTTAGGATTTAGAAGGAGAGAAAATAACTTGATTACATTTAATCTTTAAGTTAGTCATGTTAAAATTTCAAGGTTAATACACACACAAATACAACAATTTACTAAAGCAGAAGTGGATAAAATTGAATTAGAAGGATATAATTTTATGTAAGCACAAAATAAGATATGAAGCAGAGGAAAAAATTAAATAGGGATAGCTTAAGAAATAAAAGGCATGAGACAGGTGGTGAAAACGAATCCAAATGTATCACTATATATTTAGACTCTGAGTTAAAAAAAAATCCAAGTATTTGCTCTTCAGTTGAACACACCTAAAATATAAAGACTGATGAAAATAAAGACAAAATCAATCTTTGCTCAGGGATATCTGCTCACCAGAGGGGCAGGAGTGTCTGACAGCAGCATCAGTTAGAGAAGAGGTTCTTTACAGCCCTGGATATCAGTGATAGGGAGCAGCTCAGGTGGAATACCACAAGGGATTTCCAAGATAAAGTAATCTCAGAGTAGAGAGCATCTTTGTGGTATTGTGGTGTTATACTATTCATGTAATTTAGGAACAAGTAATGTCACATTTACTTTAATCATAAATTTCTGATTCACACCAGCAGGAATGTGAAATCTAGGCAGGTTTACTCAATATTTCTCATTACAACTTCCAAGAGATTCTGAATGTCATTAGTGGGCAGACATTAACCTACCAAATGTAGATTATCTCGGCAGATGATACCTGGTGTATATTGAATATTGGATCCATGTCCAAAATTAAGTCTCTTGGAATCAAATTATAAAAGAGTTTAGAGACATTTCATAAATGTAAAAGTAATTATATCCAAACTCAAATTAACCATGGTAGAATAATATCAACTTTAACTAATTATTTGTGTATTAAGTATAAAGTACTAATTGAATGGTTTTTAACATGTTTTTAAAAATCGTTAAAAATTATCAATACAATCACCATTTTTTTTTTGGTTAGGAATACTAAAATTCAGTGACATTACATGAGAAGTTTAAGGTATCATTGGAGAACATAACATAATACTTTTCTAAATGTTCATGTCCTGCACCTATTTAGAACCAATAAAGCACAGTATTTTTCAACTCTTCCTTTAAATAAAAACATATACCTACCCAATTAAACAAATGTTGTATGAGGGTAGAAATTTATGATTGTATTATGTACTATTTTCTCCTATTTTTACTATTTATTTATATAAATGTGTATGTATATAAATATCTATATAAGTAAATATTTATATAAATAAAATAAATGATTTTATATCAATAAATATTTATATAAATATGAATTCATATAAAAATATTTATATTAAACATATTCATTTTTTTGTCTTTTGTAACAAGGGATTTAACCCAGGGGTGCTTAACAACTGAGCCATATCCTCAGCCATTTTTATTTTTAATTTTGAAACAGGTTATTCTAAGTTTCTGAGGTTGGCTTTGAACTTTTGATCCTCCTGCCTCAGCCTCCTGAGCTGCTGGGATTACAGGCATGTGCTACCATGCTAAGCTCAACAGATATTTTTTAAATGAATGAACAAATGAGTAAGTAATCTATGGTTAAGAATTTGGAGTAGTTTTATTCAGTATTTATTGGTTCCAAGATCTTTATTATGGACAAAGGAGATGATGTTTGTTGAATATTGTTCAAAGCAGGAATTTGTCTTTGTCAGATGATAAATCATGTTACATAATCCATTGAGAAGAAAGAATTTAAAAGGTTGGAAAAATGCATTGCCAAAAGAATACTAGGAACAATAATTACCAATAAGAAAGAAACAATAGTTATACTGAAAATCAACTTAATTAGCAATACAAATGTTTACAATTTAGAAGGAGAAAAATAATACACAAATTTGCATATTTCTTCAAAGGGTTTTATTGTATGTTTTCTGACTTAAGAACATTGATAACACATTTGGCCACAAACTAAAGCCAATACTTTTGTTCTAATTGAAAAGTTAATTTATTTATAAAAATCAATTATGTTCAATTTTCATATTTGTTACAATTGATAGTTAATATATTACTATATGTTTAGTTCATCTTTGTCACAATATAATTTCTTTTTAAATTTGTTTTAATTAGTTATACATGACAGTACAATGATCTTGACATACATTTGAATCAGATAGGGTATAATTTCTCATTTTTCTGAGTGTACATTTTGCAGAATTACATTGGTCATGCAGTCACATATATACATACAGCAATAATAATGTCTATTTTATTCTGCTGTCCTTCCTTTCCCCTCTTCCCCTCCTCTCCCCTCCCATCACTTCTCTCTACCCAATCTAATGTGACACACTTCTTTTTTTTCTTTTTTCTCACATCGTCATACATGTATTCTGTATAACGATGAGGATCTCCTTCCATCTTCCGTGCAATTCCCCCTATCCCTCCCTTTCCCTCCCACCTCTCTTCTCTATTTTGTGATAATCTTCTTCTCATGCTCTTCCTCCCTACCCCATTTTGAGTCATCCCCCTTATATCAGATAAGACATTTGGCATTTGTTTTTTAAGGATTGGCTAACTTCACTTACCATAATCTGCTCTAATGCCATCCATTTCCCTGCAAATGCCATGATCTTGTTATTTTTTTTAGTGCTGAGTAATATTCCATTGTGTATATATGCCACATTTTTTTTATCCATTCATCTATTGAAGGGCATCTAGGTTGGTTCCACAGTTTAGCTCTTGTGAATTCTCATAATATTATTTCTTAAGATGCATAAATAATGTTCAGTCTTTTGGATCAACAAGAGCAGTAGTCTTGCCTCCAAGACTAATTAAATGGTGACTTGTATAGATGAGAGGCACAATTTCATTTATGTAAATATTCTGTTTCAATTATTCTAGGTTATATATTAATTCTCAATAGCTTAGCTTTAAAAAAATTTAGATGAACTTTAATTCATATATATACATCCCTCTAAAAAGGCAGTCTATATTTTCTGTTCATTTTCAATTTATATTTCATTTTTAAGACATTGCAATTGTGTCAAAGTTTGCAAATATTTCTTCTTAAATTATTAATTCATCAAAGTGTTATATAGTCTTAAAAACCTGAACATCTTGTGTGTATGTATTTTGTGTATTTCATTATGAATGATGCTCTTTTTTTGTAAGCATTTTATATGTGTGACATTTTATGTATGAACTCATTTCATCTTACACAAGTGTGTGCAGTATTTTCCACTATTATTGCTTTCATTTAGTAGATGAATAAAATTGTAGCTAGCTTTTAACTGGTGAGCAGTGGATCCAGGATTCAAACAGGCACCTTGACTCCAGAGCACAAACTGTAACATTATCATGTTACTAATTACAATTAGAATTAAGACAGGAATAACACCTTCCACTCATGTGGGAGATATGGTAATAGATGTTTGATATTGACAATGTTGTCTTTAGTAATTTATAGTATTTCTTTACTTACATTCAATTGGACATAAATGCATGTCTTTTTCTAGAATTTTTATTTTTACAAATCTGCATGTCTATTTTTACATTAATAACACACTTTAATGCCTAATGCAACTTGACACTGTTAAATGTAGGTAATGTAATTCTTTCCATATTTCTCCTTTTCTAAATTTTTTTGGCTAGATCTTTTACATTTCCATACAAATTTAAAAATCAGGTTTAAATTTTTTTTGAAATAAAAACATTGCAATGTTTTTAAATTTTAATTAGAATGTAACTGAATCTACATATAGAACTGACATTTTAACAATGTTGAAACTTCTGATTCATCAGCACAGTATAACTTTATGTCTTGAAGTATTTGTTAATTTCAACAATATTTTGTAATTTTCATTGCACAAGTTTTGAAAATTTTGTTAAATTTGTTTATAAATATTTTTGCATGCTTTTCCAAATGCTTTTCTGTTTTCATTACTAATATGTATAATTGCTATTGAGTTTTGCATTTTAACAAATGTATCCTGTAATTTTTATAAACATACCTGTTATACTTAGTAGAGGTTTTTTATAGTAATCATAAATTGAAGGTTCAGACAGATCATCATGCAAGCTGTGATTAAAGAGAATTTTACTACTACATGTCTACAGTATACATTTTTTTCTTTTTCTTGCCTTATCACACAGGCAAGTATTCCCATTACAAAACTGTATGGAATGAAATTTTTCCCTAATTATGATCTTTGGAGAAACATATTTTTATCATTAAAGTATGATGATAGATATAGGTTTTCATTATAGATAAACTTTATCAGGTAGTAGAAGATTTTTGGACAAAGTTTTCATAAACCTTATTTTTTAACTACAAAAGATTAATTTTTTCAAAGGATTGTACATGATGAGTATAGTATTTTCATAATAGTTTTAAGTGATATATTTGACTGATTGCTTCAAATATAACACCAACCTTGCATCAACTCTACTTGATTATGATGTATTTTTCTTGTAATATATTGATTGACTTAATTAATTTTGTTAAAAATATTCTACCTATACACAGGAAAAATAAATATTGTCCTGTGGGGTTTTTTTTTTGTCTTTGACATGATAGCAATAGGGTCTTAAAATGAATTAAGACTTTATCTTGAAAATATGCAAAATTTTGAATATAAGATTGATAACATTTATTCCTTAAATATTTGGTACAATTCATCAGTGGAGCTTTCAGAATTAAAAGTTTTTTTTGTGGTTACATTTTAATAGACACATTTTTTTGTTGTTGTTGGTAATTTGAATCTTTCTATATTTATTCATTTCATATAAATTACCAAATTTATCAGTACAAAGTTAAAGTAGTCACTTATTCAAGGACTTGGTCACATTCTCCCTTTAATTGCTCATGTTGATAATTGTTTGCACTGTCTTTTGTTTTTTAAGTTATATTGTTAGAAATTTGTCAGTCTTTTCAAGGAACAAACTTTGGTTTTAATTAGCTTTTGCTATTGTCTTTCTGTTTTAATGTTTGTTTTCATTATCTTTTACTAATTGGTTTCTTATCCGTTCTTCGGGTTTGATTCATACTCTCATCTTCTAGTTATTTCATTTTGTTTTGTTTCATTTTTAAAATTAAAGCCCAGATCATAGGTCTGCAAACTGTAGCCCAGAGGTTAGGTAACTGTAAATAAATTTCTGTTGGAATGAGTCAGAACTCACTTATTAAAATGCTGTCTCTGCTTTCTAACTACAACATCAGGGCTGAAAAGTCTGGCAGAAATCTTATGGCCTAGAAGTCTGAAACATTGCTCAGTAAATCTTTAGAGAAAAAAACTTTCTGACTATTGGCCAAGATAATTATTTGGGGATTTTTTTTTCATTTCTAGTAGGAGAATTTCTTGCTATACATTTCCATTTAAACACTGTTATACTTTCCTCCTCAAAATTTTGATATATTCTGTTTTTGTTTTCACTGGGTTCAAGATGTTCTTGAATTTCTATTCGGATTTCTCCTTTGATTCATGGATTATTTAGAAACACATTGTTTAATTTCCAAATATTTGGATATTTATTTATTAATCTCCTAACTGACTTCTGGCTCAATTCCATAGTGGTGAGGCAACATATTTTGCAAGATTTTGTCCCTTCAAAGTAACTTAGGTTTGAGGCACATTATAATCGAACTTGTTAAATGTTCCATTTAACTATGAAACTAATTTTAAAAATTATGGACAAACTACAGTCGAGGGGCTCAATGCGGCTGACAATTTTTTTAAATAAAGTTTTATTGGGACATAAACTTTATTTATTTGTGTATTATGTATGGCTGCTTCTGTCCTACAAATGCAGAATTGAGTACTTGTGATAGAGGTGTAATAGAGGGCTAATAGGCTAAGAAAAATAGTAAAGATCTTCACTGTCCATGTGCCTGCCATGAACTTCACACATCCTTGATGGAACATGTAAAGAATGCAAATTTCTCTGTGGTGGATTTGGCTCATTCACAAGAACTCAGAGTCATTCACTTATTTCAAGGCTATCACTCCTTCCTTTAGGATCTGGTCAGTCTTACGAGGGATGATGTGTTCCTTGAGGGGACCACTAAGTCACACAGGTTGTTAGAACAGAACATCCTTTATTCTAACTTTTATTTAAGGACCTCCCCTGGGAATAAGACTTTGACATCTCACTCATGGGGAGGACACTCTGCTTGGGACCCCCCAGTTGGGACCCTGAAAAGCTGCCCCAGGACTCCCAGCTACATGACCTCAGGTGTTGGTGTTTCTCACGACTTGGGGATGTATTTTCTTCTCTTTCTCTCTTGCCCATCACTTTTCCTTTTTCTCCTCCTTCCATATAATTACTAAAATAAACACTATCTTGTATCAAGAGACTGTCTTTATTGTCTCTCAGATCCCACCTGCCAAATTTAGCTGCAGCACACATAGAGTAAAGCTTTAATGTTACAGGGGCATATAGGCTACAAAGTCTAAAACATTTTATTTTTGATCCTCTCAAGAAAAACTGTTTGCCAACCACTGCTTTCAAAAAAATGTGTGTTCTGCTTTTTGTCTAGTGAAATGTTTTATAAATGTCAATTAGGAAAAGGTTGTTCAAGTCTCTTTTACCGTCACGGATTTTCTGTCTACTTTTTTCATCAATTGAGAGGAAGGTGTTGAATCTCCAGCTATAATTGTGGATGTGTCTGTTTCTCTTTGCAGGTCTGTTGGTTTCTGCCTCATAAAGTTAAAAATTCTATTTTTTAAACCATTGAACCCACATATTTTGTAATTCATTTCTCTATCTATCATGAAATATCAAAAGAATACATTTACTAAAGTTCTATTTATGTCCATAAAATTTAATTTAGTTGTGTGGATGAATGTATGTCATCTTTGCAATGAAATGTGTTTAAACTTTTTAAATATTTTTTTTTGTTTTCAGAGAATTCCATATAATTTTGTATTTACATAGAATTATAAGAAATAACACAAGAAAATATTATGTACCATACATCCAGCTTCCCCAAAGATGACAACTTGTATACCTAACAATATCATAATCATGATAAATACTTAAATGAAATGCACTAAATTATTTAGACTTCACTAGTTTTGTAGGTCCTTATGTGTATGTTTGTGTATTCAATTCTGTGCAATTTTAACTGTGGATTTGCATGACACTGTAACTATGTAGAATAGCTCCATCTTAAGTATTCCATATCTAACCTTTTATGGTCATAGCTATATCTCTTCCTTCTTCCCTTCTAAATGCCTGGCAACAACTAATTTATTTCTCCATATTTATTTTTTTAAAGAGAGAGAGTGTGTGTGTGTGTGTGAGAGAGAGAGAGAGAGAGAGAGAGAGAGAGAATTTTTTAATATTTATTTTTTAATTTTCGGCGGGCACAACATCTTTGTACGTGGTGCTGAGGATCAAACCCAGGCCGCACGCATGCCAGGCAAGCGCGCTACTGCTTGAGCCACATCCCCAGCCCCCATATTTATGTTTTTATAAATTCAAAATTTTGATAAGAATTAAATTATGTAGTATATAACATTTTGAGCTTAACCTTTTGCTTTTGGCATAATTCCCCTGAGATCATCCGAGTTGTTGTATGTATTGAGAGTTTCTTTATATTTTTTATTTGTATTACATGGTATGAATGAGCTATAATTTGTTTGATCACTCACCTGTTGAAGGACATCTGGGTTGTTTTCAGTTTAAGATTGCTATGAATACAATTGCTGTAAGTACTCATGTGTGGATTTTTGAGACAAAATGTTTGTACATGTTGGTACAGAGAAATTTTCATTTATCTGAGAGTGTTATTTCTTGAACATATGATCTCACCTGCTTTGCTTTTCAAGAAATTGCTAAACTGTTTTCCAGAATGTCTGTACCATTTACCTTTCCTCAGCATCATGTGTTAAAAGTCTCCACATCCTTTTAGCCATTGGTTGACCTAAGGTTTATTGTATAGAGCTTTAACACACTTAATCAACTTTCAAGTGACATATTGTTGCATTTATAATATGAAAAACCATACAAAGGCACCCTTCTGTCAATCCACTGGGAGTCTTTGTGCTGCCACTGACATTTGCTTACTTCTGCACATGTGAAAAATCTTGTAACACACTGGGATTTTGTTATTATTTATCTTTAAAGAGTTGTTTAGAGGGGTTTTCAAGATGGCAGAATAGGGTAGGTCACTTTCCTGACTGTTCCATGGTGTGAAATGAAGTAAGCAGAGAGGCAGCTTCTGCACAAGGTGGGTGAACAAAAGCAAAAAGGTGGGGTATGACTTTACTGAAATTTAAAACTGGACATTCAAAGTAGATTGGGGACCCAGGAGGTTGGATATAATAAAATAAGGAAGAATTCAAAGATGCAAATCTGTTGCCATGTCAGAGAGGGAAGCACCAGAGTAGTACCTCTGCAAGCAAAGTGGAGGGATAAGAGAATTAAAGGAGCCAAAGTTTTAGGAGGATAATGGCATGTCTAGGTACAGAGTGATTAGAGATCAAGGAAATTGTCTAACAAACCTGAAAGGCACACTGAGCAGTATCCTCCTGCAGGAAAGAAGCCACCATCTCTCTAGGCTGTGTGCAGGAGGCCAAAGAAAGGGACAATTTTGCAGCCAATGTGTGGGGGCTGGCAGCTGAGGGAGCCAATTCCTGGCAAATCCAAGTTTGGCCCCAAATACCGGGCCAGTAAACACACACTGCAAAATTGATTGTGCTTAATTGACCAGGAGAAAAATCAAACCTAGAGAGAAGTTTACACAGGGGAAAACTGGTCAGGAAACCCATCCAGGTCTACTCCTTCCCCTCCAATCCAGCTGTTTGCAGGACCTGTTGGGAGGGACACACCTAGCAGGGAATTCAGAAGGGCAGGTGCATGAGAGATTGTTTGGAGACTAAACTTGAGACCAAGAAATGTGGGGTCTGCAGGTAACATAGAGGATTAAGAAGTAACTCCTCTACCACTGGACTGCAACACAGGGAAGATCCCAGGGGTAAAGTCTTCTATGGTGGACCAACAATTACTGGGACCTGGAGGTGCGCTGATTCAAAATCTCCAGAACAATTGGAATTCAGTGAAGAGCCTGGAACTCACCTAAACCTAAACCCTTCCTGGAATTTCACAACAGGATTACCTCTCTCACTCCAGCAATCCAGAGGGTGGAGCATCACACTCTAGAGAACCCCACCTAAAACTGCTGAGAAGAGAAGCTGAGAATATTTTGAATTCCAATGGAAAAAATTCTTTAACTTTTCATCAAGATTTTTGTTTTATCCTTTTCTTTTCTTAAAAACATGTTTTCACTGTTTAATTGGGAACTTAATGGTACATGGACATTTATACATATTCATATTTTTTTCTTCATTTCTAATAGTTATTAAATCACTTATTTTTTAAGGATAGTTTTTTGAGGATTAAGATGTCTGATTAGTATATTTTAGCTTTGTTTTATATCTTTTTAGTTTCATTTTTAATTTTTTAAATTTTTTCTTTATATATTTTTTAATTCTATCTTTTTCCTTTGATTCTTTCTCTGTTTTCTTCCACTAACAGCCAGTCTGTATTGTTCTCTCTGTAACTCTCCTTTTTTTTTTTTACTTTTATCTTCTCTCCTCCTCCCTCATAATCATCACACCCTATATAACTTTAGTTTTTTCTCTATATACCATTTGATATTGTAATCCCTTTTGCAAACTTGTGATTTTTATTGTAGGCAAAAACGGATCATATAATTTCTGTTTATTGTGATAATTAACATTGTACAGGTCAAAGTAAGAACTATTGGATATAATACTGTATGTTGTTTGTATTGATTATTGTTATTAATTGTCTCCTCCTAAGTAGTGATGTACTGAAATCCTTCAGGGACACTGTAAGTCCACAGAATAAAAACACTACTGAAAACCTTCAGGGTACACTGCAAGTCCACAGAGTAAAAACACTACTGCCTCAGATCTATACTGTTAGATGGGTAACACACAACATTAAAAAAAAGAAAAAGGAAAAAATTACCTCAAACAAACCAAAATACTCCAATAGCAGGATCCATTGACAGCAAAGTGGAAGAAATGTGGGAGAAGGAGTTCAGGATGTACATAGTTAAATTGATCTGTGAAGTAAAAAACAGTATGAAGAGTGAAATCAGAGAAAATACAGGAAATGAAAGCTTACTCTTCAGTAAAGAGATAAAGATTCAAGAAAAAACAAAACAAGGAGAAATCCTTGTAATAAAGGAATCAACAAACCTAATTAAAAATTCAATTGAAAGCATCACCAACAGACTAGATCACTTGGAGGACAGTGTTTTAGGCAATGAATATAAAATTATTATAGTCTTGAAAAACAAAATTGACCACAGAGAAAAGATGTTATGAGACCATGAACAGAAATTCCAAGAAATATGCAATAACCTAAAAAGACCAATTAAAAAATTGATTGGGATAGATGAAGTCTTGGACATACAAACCAAAGGAATGCACAGTATCTTCCTTGAAATAATATTATAAAATTTCCAAAAACTAAAGAATGAAATTAAAAATCAAAATACAGGAGGCTCACAAGGATCTCAAATAGATAAACTTACAACAGACATCAAGGCACGTTATTGTGAAAATGCCTAACCTATAGAATAAGGATTTGAAAGACTGCAGGAGACAATGACAGGTAACAATTAGAGACAAATCAATCCAGATCTCTGCTGATCACAACTCAGACCCTCAAAGCTAGGAGGTCTTAAAATAATATATACCACACTGAAAGGAAATGGATGCTAGCCAAGAATACAATGCCCAGCAAAATAAAGCTTCAAAAAGTGATGGTAAAATAAAAACTTTCCATGATAAACAAAAGTTAAAAGAATTCACAACTAGAAAGCCTGCACTACAAAACATACTTAGTAAGATATTTTATGAAGACAAAATTAAAAATAGAAGTGAAAACCAGCAAAATGCAGAATTTTATACTAAAAAAAAACTGGCTCAATAAAGAAACAAATTCAAATTAAAAACCATAAATAAATAAAAATGACAGGAAATAAAAATCGTATCCCAAAATAACATTGATGGATTTAGGCCATTTACATTCAATCAAAAGACATAGACTGACAGATTGGATTAAAGAACAAGACTCAACAATATGCTGTCTCCAAGAGTTTCAACTAATAGGTAAAGACATCCACAGACTGGGGATGTGAAAAGACATATCATTTATATGGATCTCAGAAACAAACAGGAGTTTCTATCCTCATATCAGATAAAGTGGACTTCAAGCCAAAGTTAATCAGAAAGGAAAAAGAAGGACATTTCATAGTGCTTAAGGGAAGTATAGATTAACAAAATATAACAATCATAAATAATTATGTCTTAATCAATGGAGCATCTCTACATGAATCAAATAAGTCCTTCTCAATTTCAAGAATTAAATAGATGACAGTACAGTAATACTGATTGACTTTAGCACACTTCTCTCAACACTGGATATATCCTCCAAACAAAAACAAAATAAAGAAGCAATTAAACCAAAATATACAATTAATAATTTAGCCTTAACAGACATATATAGAATATTTCACCCTTCACGGATGGAATATTCTTTCTTCTCAACAACACATGGCTCCTTCTCTAAAACAGACCATATTTTAGGCCACAAAGCAACTCTTAACAAATACAAAAAAGAAAAGATAATACCTTGTATTCTATCAGATCATAATGGAATAAAATTAAAAACCAACCATAAAATAAAAATAGAAGCTACTTTTAACACCCAGAGACTAAATAGTATGCTATTGAATAATGAATGGATAGTAGAAGAAATCAGGGATGAAATGAAAAAATACTTGGAGGTAAAGGAGAGTAGTGATACAATGTATCAAAATCTCTGTGACACTATGAAGGTGGTACTAACAGGAAAGTTCATTGTATTGAGCTCATTCATTAAAAGAACAGAAAATAGCCAAATAAATAACATAACATTACATTGTAAAGCTCTAAAAAGAAGAACAAATCTTCACCAAAGCAGTAGAAGACAGGAAATAATTAAAATCAGAGCTGAAGTAAATGAAATTGAAAAAAAAAAACAAAAAAATTGACATAACAAAAAGTTGGTTCTTTGAAAGAATCAATAAAATTGGCAAATTCTTAGCTAAGCTAACAAAGAAAAAGGAAGAGAACACTCAAATCGCTAAAATTTGCAATGAAAAGGGAAACATAACAACAGATACTACTGAAATACAGAAGATAACCAGAACCTACTTTGAAATTTTATACTCTAATAAAATAGAAAATCTTGAAGACATCAACAAAGGAGCCATATGACCTACCCAAATTGAATCAGGAGGTCATAGAAGAATTAAACAGATCATTTCAAGATGAATAGAAGATGCCATTGAAAGCCTATGAATCAAGAAAAGCCCAGGACCAATAGAATCTCAAGTGAGTTCTACAAAACCTTCAAAGAAGAACTAACACCAATCCTCATCAAATTATTCCATGAAATAGAAAATGAAGAAACTCTTCCAAACTCATTCTATGAAGCTAGTATCACCCTGACACAAAAACCAGACAAAGACCAACCAAGGAAAGAAAATTTCTTACCAATATCCCTGATAAGCATGGATGCAAAAATTCACAATAAGATATTGGCAAAACACATACAAACACTTATTAAAAAGAGTGTGCACCATGATCAACTGGGGTTCATCTCAGGGGTGCAAGGTTGGCTCAACATATGGAAATCAAAAAATGTAATTCATCCCATCAATAGACTTAAAGACAATATGCATTACAATAGATGCAGAAAAAGAATTTGATAGAATATGGTATCCATTCATGTTGAAAACACCACAAAAATTAGGAATAGTAGGAACATAACTCAACCTTGTAAAAGCTTTATACACTAAACCCAAAACCAACATCATTCTAAATGGAGAAAAACTGAAAGTATACATTCTAAAAACTTGAAAAAGACAGGGGTGCCCTCTTTCATGACTTATATTCTACATAGTCCTTGAAACTCTAACCAGAGCAATCAGGCAAAAGAAAGAAATTAAAGGAAAACAAATGGGAAAAGAAGAACTCAAACTATCCCTATTTGCTGATGATGTGATTTTGTATTTAGAAAACCCAAAAACTCCACCAGAAAATGTGTAGAAATCACAAATGAATTTAGCAAAGTAGCAGGATATAAAATTAATACCCATAAATCAATTTCATTCCTATATATCAGTGATGATTCAACTGAAAGAGAAATTAGGAAAACTATCCCATTCACAAAAGCCTCAAAGAAAATATTTAAGTATCAATCTAACAAAAGAAGTGAAAGCCCTTTACAATGAAAACTACAGAATACTAAAGAAATAAATTGAAGAAGACCTTAGAAGATGGAAAGATTGCCCATGTTCTTGGATAGGCAGAATTAATAATGTCAAAATGACCATACTACCAAAAGCACTGTACAGACTTATGCAGTTCCTATTAAGGTTCCAATGACATTCTTCACAGAAATATATAAAGCAGTCATGAAATTCATATGGGAAAAACAAGAGGCCCAGAATAGGCAAAGCAATCCTTAACAAGATAAATAAAGCAGGAGGCATCACAATATCAGACCTTAAATCATAACTAAAGAGCCTTAGTAACAAAAATGTCACATGGTATTAGCACCAATACAAAGAGGAACACCACTGGTAAAGAATAGAAGACACTGAGACAAAGCAACATAAATACAACTTAAATACAATCTCATACTATAAAAAGTCTCCATAAATATACATTGGAGAAAAGATGGCCTCTTCAACCAATGGTGCTGGGAAAACTGGAAATCCATTTGTAACAAAATAAAATTAGACCTCTCTCACTCAACCCTGCACAAAATTTAATTCAAAGTGAATCAAGGACCTAGGCATTAGACCAGAGACCCTGTGCCTACTAGAAGGAAAAGTCGGCCCAAATCTACCTCATGTCAGGTTAGGAAATGATTTTCTTAACAAGACTCCCAAAGTACAAGAAATAACATCAATAACCAATAAATAGGATGGTATGAAACAAAAATCTTCTTCTCGGTAAAGGAACCAATCAAGAACATGAAGAGAAAGCCTACAGAATGAGAGAAAATCTTTGCCACCTGCACCTCAAATAGACCATTAATCTCCAAGATATATGTGTGTGTATGTATGTGTGTGTGTGTGTGTGTGTATATATATATATATATATATATATATATATATACTCAAAAAACTTAATACTAAAAAAACCCCCACAAATAACCCAATCAATGAATGGGCAAAGGAACTGAACAAGAACTTCACTGAAGAAGAAATATGAATGGCCAACAAATATATGAAAAAATGTTCAACAACACTAGCAATTAGAGAAATACAAATTAAAACTACATTGAGATTTCATGTCATGCCAGTCAGAATGTCAATTATCAAGAATACAAGTAACAATAAATGTTGGCAAGGATGTGGAGTGAAAGGTACACTCATACATGCTGGTGAGACTGCAAATTGGTTTAATCACTCTGGAAAGCTGTATGAAGATTTCTTAGAAAACTTGGAATGGAATCATCATTTGATCCAGATATCCCACTCCTCGATCAGCATACTATAGTGATGCAGCCTCATCAATATTCATAGCAGCTCAAGTCATAATAAGTAAGCCATGGAACAAAACTAGGTGCCCTTCAATAGATGAATGGATAAAGAAAATAAGGTACATATACACAATGGACAATTACTCAGCCATAAAGAAGAGTGAAATTATAGCTTTTGTTAGTAAATGGATGGAACTGGAGGATATATGCTAAGTGAAATAAGCCAATCCCAAGAAACTGAAGGGCAAGTGTTTTCTCTTATATGCAGATGCTGACTCTCAATAGGTAGACAGGGGAGGGCGAAGTGGAGGTTCACTCGATTGGGTCAGAGGAGAATAGGGAGAAGGTAGAGGAGATGGGAATGGGAAAGACAGTAGAATGAATTGGACATAACTTTCCTATATTTATATGTTAATACACAATCAGTATGATTCTAAATCATGTATGGACAGTTAGACTCTATGTATGATATGTCAAAATACATTCTACTGTCACGTATAACTAAAAAGAACAAACAAAAATATTTTAAGGAGTTGTTTAAAAGGATATAAATAGTAATGTCTTTTTATATACTCATAGTATATCTTGTTTTGACACTTTCTATGTCTTTAATAGATCCAGGTTCCTACCTGTTTTTATTTTTCTAGTGCTTAAAGGACTATCTTTATAATTTCTCATAGCGTTTGCCTAGTAGTAATGAAATTCATCTTTTGAAAATCCTTTTTTCTTGCCATTATTTTTAACGGGTATTTTTTGTTGAGTAAAAATTAATTGGTTTTTGCTCTTCTGGTTTTATTTTATTTTGTGTTATTGCGTATCCTTTCAGTCCTTAGAAATGTTGCTCTCTCAGCTCCGGAGGCTGAGGTAGGAGGACCTTGAGTTCAAAGCCTGCCTCAGCAACTTAGTGAGTCCCTGAGCAACTCAGTAAGACTCTGTGTCTAAATAAAATGAGCTGGAGATGTGGCTCAGTGGTTAAGCACCCCTGTGTTCAATACCTAGGACACCCCACCAAATACTTCCAACTTGAAATATTTTGAGATGAGATCTTATGTCATCTTATTTTGTTCTTTTTATGTGTTGTTTATTGTCCACATACCCCAGGCGCCTTAAAATTTTCTCTTACCATGTTTTTTTGTCATATTTATATTTTAATTTCATTGAGCTTCTTAGACTGACAGGTTTATAGTTTTTAACAAATTTGGAAAACATTTATTCATATGTTTCTATATGTTTAGGTTCCTTTCTCTTCCACTTCAGGGACTTTAATTACACTCTATATTTTGATATTTGGATTGTCCTATAGTTCACCAGTATTCTGTTCATTTCTCCCTATCTTTTCTTTGCTTCTTTTACTTTTATTTTTAATCGTTTTATTGCTAGGGAAACAATCCAGGGCCTTCCGCATGCCAAGCAAGTTCTCTACCAGTAAGTGGCACCCCTAATCCCTCTGTTTTTTATTTTGGGTGTTGTCTATCTTTATGTCTTCATGTTAATTAATATTATTGTGTATTATCTACTTCTTTTTTATTTTTTTAAGCAAGGATTAAATTCAGGGGTGCTTAACCACTGAGCCATATCTCCAGCCCTTTTTATTTTTTTATTTTGGTACAGGGTCTCCCTAAGATGTTTAGGGCCTCGATGAGTTGCTGAGGCTGGCCTCCAACTTGCAATCCTCCTGCCTTAGCCTCTCAAGTGACTGGGATTACAGGAATGAGCCACTGCACCCAGCTGTGCATTGTCTCATTCCGGAAGTTAATCACTTCTAGCAGAATATTTTTCATCTCAGACAATATACTTTTCATTTTCAGAAGTTCAGTTTTATTCTTAATTATTTATTTCTGCTGAACTTGTTGACTCTTTTCTTCAACTTACTGAATATATATAATACAAGTTGTTTTTACACCATCTTTTGTTAATTCTGTAATTTGTGTCCTTACTGGCTAAATTTCTCTTTTTTTTTTGGTATTGGAAATTCAACACAGCGGATCTGTATCACTGAGTTGCATCTCCAAACCTTTTTATTTTTATATTTTTATTTTGAGAGAGGGTCTTCCTCCATTCCTTAGGGCCTTGCTAAATTGCTGAGGCTGGCATCCAGCTTGCAATCTTCTTGTCTCAGCCTTGGGAGTCTCTGAGATTACAGGTGTGTGCCACCATGCCTGGTAGTGTCCTTACTGAGTAAGTTTCAATTTATAAACAAAATTGATAAGTTTTTCCTCTTTATGAGACAAATTTTCTGGCCTTTTTGCATACCTGACACTTTTAGAACTAAGAAATATGTATACTATATACTTGATAGTATAGTCATAAAAGTATGCCTCAGCTTTGTTGTGGAATATAGTTAACTTCCAGTAGTTCTGACTGTTCATTTTAGGTCATGAGCACTTAGGCCTTGATTTCCAACTTGGTGAATACAACTGGAACAGCACTTGGTCAATGTTTCCCCAATTCCAAGGCAGGACTCTTTTTCTAGTTCAAGTCTAGTTCTAAGTTACTATAGTGCTCTAACCTGGGATCAGAAACTTTAGCTTGAAATGTTTTTATACTTGAAGTTTATGGAAACAAAACTCTGTTCATTTACTTATCTATTTTCTTTGTTGGCTTTTGTTGTATACTGGCCGAATAAATAGTTGTAAAAAAAAAGTCCATGTAGCCACAAAACCTGGCCCTTTAAGCAAAAATTTTCCAGTTCTTGTCTGGCTTTGTCCCCCCCCCCCTCTGGCTTTAGGCAGTTGCTTCATATCTATGTGACTATCAGTGGTGAAATGAATATAGGAGGGGACCCCCTCTGTATCTCTCTCTACATGAGACTTTGCTAGGTAAATTCTAGCCACCTCTGCCTCTCTGGATTCCCAGCTGTCTCTTCAATGTCAGAGCCATCTGTGGACTATGTACGAGGACCTTTTCAGAATTGGAGCCATTGAGGGGGTAGATCTGATATTTGGGAACTTACAGTGGTAATCTCTTAAGATCACCCATTCCATGTGAACTCCCGCTCAGCTCTGCTCAAAAAGCCCTTCACAGCTCTGGAGATGGGGTGACTTATAGCTAACCAGCTTCTCAGAAATGGGTTGTAGCCTGCCAAGGTGCCAATCAACCTGATGACTATAAGGCTTCATGAAACAAGACTCCACCCCTGAAACCTTATCCCTGTTTTTGATGTACCTCTTTAAATAAAACCACTAGAGCCATTTTCTAATTGTTCAGCTCCAGTTCCTGTGTGGGCTGGACCTGTCAGGAGATCAGCTTTTAAAAACTATTCTTTGACTCTGTTTTTTATTTCTTCACTAATTATTTTAGACTCTATTTTCTCAGATATCTTGTCCTCTCTTGAACAGGAAAAATTATACTGGTGAGGCGCTAGCTGCCTTGAGATACTTCACCACTAAAAAGACCTTGCTGGATTTTCCTACGCATCTCTGTGACCTGAAATCTTTCTCCAGGTAGGAAGCCTGAGCGGTAGGACATACCTTGTTATTTCCCATCTCTCAGGGATTGCTTTTTTTTTTTTTTCTGATTCTGTTCAATATTCTGAAAGCCATTGTTTAAGTTATCTGTTTTGTCAGTATTTTATCAGTTTGTTTCTATTGAGGTGGGTGATCCAGTTCATTTTATGTGATCTTGTCTGGAAGCAGAAGTCCAAGTATTCATTTTCTTCTCTAATAAAAGGGTCACTTGAGTCATTAAAAAAAATTAATAATTCAGAGAGACAAGGATGTGTTTGCATAGAAAAAATCTTTACTAGGTTTAATTAAGTGTAGGTAAACTGTGCACTCAGATATTAGTATTGATGATGTAACAGAAGCAAATTGTTTAAATGTGTGCAAGTTTAATATAATGATTGACTCAGCATAAAGATATTGTCCAGCATAGAAAATCTTCTTGTTTATTTAATAAAATGTTTTAATTATCTTCATTCTCTATCAATACACTCTGGGCACATACCTATAGTTAAAGAAATTGATTTTACTTTTCTTTAAAAGGGAGAAAACCTTTAGTGGGAAAGTGCTCATGCAAGCCATTAAAAAGTGCATATAGGAGTCGATCTTGGATAAAGTGACTACGTGGAAGACTCAGAAAGCACAATTTTGCCCCAGGTTGGATCTTATCAGCAAGTGGGAACAATTATATTCTTGGTATTATTTATAAGGAAGGAGGGAAAATTGAAGCTACAGGTGTAATTCGCAAGGATGCAGCAGGACAGGAGCTCATGTTAGGATTGGGATGTTTGGTCTTTTTTTATGGCTATAAACTGATTGTGTTATGTATGTTGAGGCATGATACAGAATTGTCTTGTATTTGTCTTAAGTCTCATCAATGTCACAGAGTGGCTTTGTCTGATATTACTCTTGCTTTGGAATTGTTTGTGTTCCACAGAAGAAAGGCAAGGCCTAGCCTTCGTGCTGGGCCAGCCCTAGACACTGCTTTTCTTTCTCATTGTAGTAATACACATAGAGGGAGGGGCGGGCAGTGGGTGGCAAGAGCCCTGCACTGCTATTCAGGAGACCGGGATCACCATCATCCTCCTTCTACCATCTCAATGTCCTTGAATAAACATACTGAAATTTCTGGGTCTTAATATTTAACTTATTATGTTCAGGACAATTTCTGGGTCTAACCCCTTCTGAAATTGGTAGGTATGATTTAATATTTTCTAAACTTGTTCCTATTTCTTACATTCTGTGAATGAGGATTTTGCTGTAAGCCAACAGAATTTCTGAAATGTTAAATTAAATGAAGTCATCAGGGAGTTTTACTTATTATTTTTTTAGATATAAGCTTTAGAGTGAGGATAAAATTTATCTATGCCTTGCTTATTGTTCCCTGAATCTCTGGAAATAAGTACATGAACTAATCTCTTTCTTATTTCTCCCTCACAATTGCTGATAATAATATTCCCATTTTCATGACTTTCTTACAAGAGGATAAAATTTTATTTATTTTCTTTTAATAGTAAATATGAAATTATAAATAATTCTTATCTACCCCTTTAATCTTGCATCATTATGTTTTGGGGGAGAGAGGTGGTGATGCTGGGGATTGAAAACAGGGCCACTTTACCACTATCTTTTTTTTTTTTTTTGAAACAGGATCTCACTAAATTTTTCTTATGTTGGTCTCTAATTTTCCAATCTCCTGTCTCAATCCTCAACTATTTAGCATACATTAGTTTGCCCAACTATTTTAGTACAGTTTTGTTGCTGAATTTATAAATAAGAGAGAAAAATTTCAGAACTTTAGAATGATATCCATCCTTAGAATTCATACTTTTTACTTTCTCTTTAGCATGAGTACTTGTCACTCATAGTGCCTCACCTTTTTAGAATGATTTTTAAAAAATATTTCACCCCTAAATAATCTGGAAAGAGATTGAGTTTGCTTTTGCTTTAGTTTTCTATGAAGGTCTTTCTCCTTGTTGAAAGTTCACTAGGCATCCCATCCCTTTACTAACTGATAACTTTGATATATTATGGTGTGAAATATTTTTAACTGCCAACACGTCTGTGCATGTACCACAGTCTTCTTATCATGATCCTCTAAATATACAGCCTGAGATGCTAAGTCCAATCGTACTTCCTTTACCATGTGTAAATCTCCTGTAAATGGCTCAATCAATGACCAGAGCAAAGCTCTCCCTGTCTGTCTCTGGTGTGGGATCTTTTCCAAGTTGACAGATGGCTCTGCTCCAACTGTCTGCTCCCAGAACATTTTCCAGGAGAATCACAGGCTGGATGTACACAGATAAAGTGAGGGTTTAGTCTGCAGTCTGTTAAGTTACCAGAGAATCTGCTTAGACTTTTTTTTTTTCCTATTAACTTTTGAAAACCACCAAAAAAGAAATAGAAGATCCACGTAAAGTTCTATAATGCAAGAAACACATGGGCAGATGAGAACCTGGTTATAAATATTTGGGGGAAGGAAATATATTGGAATTATTTATTCATTATTTTGATTGATGATTTTTATTGGTGTATTATAATTATATCAAATAGTGGATTGTTACAACCTATTCATACATGCATATAATTTGGACAATCTCAGTCCCTAGTATCTTTCTTTTTCTTTCCCTCGTCCCCATTTCCACACCGAGTCCCTTGCTCTAGTCTACTGATTTCCCTCTATTATTATTATTTAATTAGTGTCATAAATACACGCATGTATATATGTGATACATTGTGGAATACTGTACATAGACATAGTATAATTTCATAGATGTCATCATTCCCCAGTACTTCCCCATGGTCTTCTTACCACAAATGCATATCACTAATTCTTCAGCCTCTCTGAAGCCTGTTTCCTAGAACTGGTGAACAATAAGACATATAAAGTTAGTACAGGATGTAGTGAAATTTTTCATTTGAAATTTATTCTCTGCTCTCTAGACCCTTTTTCCTTGATTTTAGCCATAGCTGTATCATCAGCTCAACAGTGATCTTGACATTAAAGGGTATCAAAGATGCAGAGTCCCTTCAGACATCTTTAAAGAAAGATGAAAAGATAAGATTTCAAACATTAAAATTATAAAAGCTAAATTACTAGACATAAATTATCATAGAAAGCAATATCATGTTCACAACAGTATACAGATTTTCTGTGATAATCCCCATTTTATGGAATTTTATTATTTCCATAAAGGTGGCATATTAATTGTGAAGCTCAATGTCTAAGTCTTTGCATTGCTTTTCATAAAAAGTCAAGGATAAAAATTTGAACATATGACTGACTTCTCCATTTTAGAACTGTTTATTCACACACACATGCGGAGAAAGACACATATTTAGGTATGTATGTTCATGTATAAATGAGTTCATAGAAAGGTGAAATTTAGAAATTTAGAGGATCAAAATAGGAAGGAAAGAACATAGAGATTTTGTGGAAGAAAACTATATAAATAAGTAGCGTGTGGAAAAGGTTGCTGTGAACATGGAAGATGAGAAAGACGAGCCTAAAGAGAGCAAGCAGATGTGGGAGAAACGAGATACAGCTGGAAAGGTGAGACAGTGCTCACATTTAGACGGCCTTCAAGCTCAGTTTCGATTTGACAAGACACATATTGTGTTGTGATTTGTAGTTCCTGATCAAAATATTTTTTAGCATGGGACTCATTCACTAGAGGAAATGTAGAATGTACAAATTCAGATCCACATGCTAGGAGCCAGCAAAGCAAGGTTTTTAAATTTGATGATTGAGGCTCATGTTTGAGAACTAATCACTCTAAGTCTCAACATTCTCTTCAGTGAGCTCTGACAATAACACCCTCTGATGGTAGGGTGGTCAAATAAAAGAATACATGTTAACATACTTCGATAAGGACAATATTCACTCTGCACTAGTTATTTTTCTTTTTAAATAAAAACCCCGAAAAATCTAGATATAATGTAATGAGAGCTTGGGAAAACCAGAGTGATAAGGCAAAAGAAATTCTTGATTCCAAGAAAATATTTTTCTTTTCCATGTTGTACAACTTATAGCTTCTTTCCACATTTTTCACGGTTTTGCTCAAGTGGAGCTTCTCCCAGCAGCAGGCTGGCTTAGTGATCTGCAGCTGTTGAAAACCATCAGTTCACAGCTATGCCGATCTCCTTAACTGCAGTGTAGGGAGGCATTAGTGTAATGGTAAAACTTGGTAACCGAAGGGCATAAGAGGGAGGAAGGCATCAAAACAAACTCTTTATTTTTTCGTATTTACAATTCTAGAAGAGTAATGCCACTATTGAAAGAAACTGTATCATGGGAGAGAGAATCAGTGTATATGGCCAAAAATCAGGGAGTTAAAGTTTGAATAAGATGCTTGGACATATGGAAAGTTCTGGTTAGTGAGCCATATAAATAAAAATAATCTGTAGTTCAGTTCATTCCCTGTAGCAAGACAGAGTGGTCTGTGCATAGGTTTCAACGGAGGAGAAAGAATAAAGTGAGGAAAGCCCAACATAGGCCAGGCCCAAACTCTGGTGAAATAATAGAGCCCATGTACTCTGTCATGCTAGCCAGACCTCACTGCTGGGCACAGGTGTCAAATCAACTCTGGGTGGGGAAAAAAATGAATTAAAAGTGAAGGATATTGAGAATGACAAAACAAAAACAAAACAGAAATGCGATATTAAAGAAAAGCAGTTTTTTGTTTTTGTTTTGTTGTTAAATTTTTAAAGGAGGAGTGATTAGAGTACTCAGTAGAAAGGATTTGAGTAAGTCCCAGTCCTTATTTGGTTATAAACATTTTATTTATTTTTTTTAATTTAATTTTTAAAATTAATTAATTAATTAATTTTAAAGTAGAATGCATTTTGCCATATTGTACACAAATGGAGCACAACTTCTCATTCTTCTGTCAGTACATTGTTCAGAGCCACTCTAGGAGTGTAATCATACATGTATATAGGGTAATAATGTCTGTTTCTTTCTACCGTCCTTCCCATCCCTACATCCCCTCCCCCTCCCCTCACTCCCCACTACACAAACCAAAGTTCCTTTGTTCTTCCCTACCCTTCCACCCCACTATGAATCAGCATCTGGTTATCAGAGAAAACATTCGGCTTTTGGTTTTGGGGGGACTGGCTTCTTTCACTTGGCATGATAGTCTCTAGTTCCATCCACTTACCTGCAAGTGCCATAATTTCATTCTGAGTAATATCAGCCTTAAAGATTTCATTTTCAAAGAGAATTTTAATAGTAGCAGAAGACTGTAGGTTGAAGACTTACAGAAATTCCAATAAAAACAGAATGTGTAACACAGCATGGGCAAATGTAAAGAAGAACCCACCCAGGAACCTGTGAAAGAAGGAAATCTGTAGGGTGAGGATGAGGAAGGAAACAGTCATTTAAAGTGTGGGTACCGGGAACCCAGGAGCGCTTAACCACATCCTCAGCCCTTTTTATTTTATTTTATTTTATTTTTTTATTTTGAGCTAGGGTTTCACTAAATTGCTGGATCTGGCCTCCAACTTGGGGTCCTCCTGCCCCAGCTTTCTGAGTCACTGAAATTAGAGGCATGTACCATCATGCCTGGCAATTAAGGTGAGTTTATATCTTGGGTTTTGTGTAGGGAGAGCAAAAGCAATGGAAACCTTAAATAAAAGCAAAGGTAGTGGGACCCTGCTCAAGAAAAATAATGAAGAATAAAAGAAAGAAAAACAGCAAAGGCGGATAATTACTTGGTAGAGAAATTTGGAGAGAGAATGGTGTCAGGCTTCACGCTATAAAGTAAAACTGTGACTCTCAACAGAGAGAGGGTCCTGCCCCCTGAAGGAAAGATATTAATATCTCTGGAGCAGTTTTTCCAGCTTCCCAACTCTCTCCAAGATTTTGTAGTGTAAATGCCAAGTGAAATATGACATGTTTTTTAAAAAAATACTAACTAGAGAAATGTGAACTGTATAAAGACATACAAAGTGTTGAGGGAACACTAGAAAGTCAGCAAATTTAAATCTCTGTGAGATCAAATCATGAATGAATATCAACAGGACAATTCTGTTATAGAAAGGTCATATGACAGCAGATTATTTCTGGAATTAGCAAGACCTAGATTTAGTTCTTCCTTGGCCATTTGGGAAAACATATCAAGGTCTGCTTATCTATCTGGTTCTTAAAAGAGGTATTAATAGTCTCAGTTTATAACAAGAGTTTTCTGAGGATCGAAGAAGACAACACATGTTGAAAAGCAGTATAAATGCTAAAACTAAATGAATTGAAAGTATTACAAGTATTTTTATTCTTATTGTGGTTGTTGTTACCTAAATGATGACAGTTGAAAAACTTGGGTCACATATGCAGAACTTAGTGTTAAAAAATAATAATTACAAATCAAATGAAGGGAGTTGGGCATGGCAAGATAATGATTGCTCAGGAAGTTGTATTTGAGAGAAAGCAGTTGACATCCTTTCTGCCACTAAGAATGAAGAAGAGATATGAGATCATATTAGCATCTTTATCATTTTCAAGGAGATCCTAATTTGTATTATATCATGCAACCTGATATCAAAGGAGCAGAAGCAAAATAATATGTATATTTTCTTTTATATACATTACTATTTGGATGTATGAAAATGTTGAAGAGTAATGCTATCATCTCAATTTTAAACATAAAGAATATAAGGGATAAAGATATAAAAAGGCTGGGGATTGAACTTATGGCCTTGGCATACGAAGCAAGCACTTTACCAACTGAGCTAAATCCCCAACCCAAGAGCCCATACTCTTTTCAACAATTCCCTGGAGGTTTAAACTGAAGGTAAGATTGGATTTACACGAATTTTACTGGGTAGAGGTGAGGTTCCTGAACATGGGTTTGATTTTTTTTTTTTAAGTCCATATTCTTCTGGGTTCTATTTAATCTAATTCTGGATGTATCTCAATGCACATGATTCTCTATGCTTGGGCCATCCTGTGGTTTTCTGCAGATGGTTAGTATGTGGCTCACTATTTATTTTAATTAAATGGTTCTCAATTGTAAGTATTGGATATGTTTTGAGTCCTTCTGTGGGGCTTTGGAAGTAATGGGCAAGGAAGGAGTAACTGCAGAATTTCCTTCTAGTGTCTGCATATTTGAGAAGAATGTTCTGACATTCATAATTAGAATGTCCCTAAACCTAGAAGAAAAAATTCATCTAAACTTTGGAGAATTCTGTAAAAGTGTCTAAGGAAAAAAAACTCAAACAATTCTCTGTTAATATCCAGATAATTCTTAGACTAAAATGAGAAGGCTGAACAGAAAAGCAACACAGGGCAATAGTATAATTTATGCTGAAAATGTATTGTTTCAGTGACCAAGTGAGTCACATAGACAAGACAGATTTCATAAGTACTTATTCAAAAGAATTCAATCTGGGAATACACACACACACACACACACACACACAAACACTCACACATACATATAATTTAAATAATTTGGTAACTGATTCCATTAAAGTGAAAAATTTCAAAACATTCCTAGCTGTAAAAATTTTAAGAAAATGTTCTGGTGACTGGGGAGTAAGTCAGTGATAGAAGTCTTACCTAGCATGTGCAAGGCTCTAGTTTAACCTCTAGCACTGCAAAAAATAATGAACACATAAATATGTGATGTACTGTGCTACCAGAAACCCCAAAGCAGAAGACAGAGGTAACCGACCACGGACTGAATGAAACCTTGAAAGCTGTGAACCAAAATCAACCTTTCTTCTTAAAAAAAAATCCTGTTCTCTCCAAACTTTTAGATACATTTATGTCAACACTACTAATAGTGTTATTATATATTTGCTTTCATATTTACTTGATAGTAAATCTACCAGGAATTTCCATAATTGAGATTTTCTTCACAAAAAGACACTTTTAATTTGTGTAACCTCAAAAACAAGTGAACAAGTGACAGAGGAATATGCCTATGTGAGTATGAAGCAATATTGCTAATTTTCCCCAAAGGAATAGTTCACTGTGTCAGAAAGGGCTAAATAATCAAAATGAAAAGATAATGCACACACCTGTTGTAAATAATTTGCCAAGTGAGTTTTATTATCCAAAGCTGTTTTCTTGGAGTTACCATAAAAAATATTGGTTGGTTGTTTGCTTGTTTATGAATCTCTGTAAATGGTCAAGTAATAAAAATGACTGCAATATAGTTTTATAGATATGTAAAAAATGATATTTAGGCTCAAAAGGCCCAAAATTCTGATTCTCTGAACTTCCCTCTCTAGTTCATATCCAAGAAGATGGATATAACTTTCTTGAAAACAGAGAAAATAATTCTACTCTTATTTTCTCTTTTCTCACTATAGACATCTCTAGTTAGGGTATAAACTTAATAAGTAGTTTTAAAAGCTGAAGGAATTAAATGCTCTTTCAAATGCCCTCTATTCCTTAATTCTGCTAATTCATTTGTGTTTACTAGTGGGCTTTGATGTTACTTCAAAACTGTAAACAAGGTCATTTTTCATTGACTTGATTCATTTTTCTTAGTGGTGTGTGTGTGTGTGTGTGTGTGTAAACATACATACATTATTCTTAATGATTCACAAAATTGAAAAATTCAGCAGTTTGGATGATTGGGGTTGCAAATGCTCCATTTATGTTGTGGATGTGGTTATCAATTAGCCATGAGATGTCTAACTTCTTCTCAGCATTAAACAGTGCCCAACACCAGTCCTTTCTAACTGATGGGTCTTCTACACAAACTATGCTTTCTTTGTTCTTGCCTGTAGACACTACCAATAGTGGATAGAAGTTTCAACTTCTCTTCTCCTACTACTGCTCATAAGTAAATGGAGATAAAATGGAGATGATGCTGATTCCCCCATTTCTAATTTATAGCATGTGCTAATTCCTCCCACATATCCACAAATACACAGTACATTCAGGAGTCTCAGAAGAAAGAGAAACTATGTAGAACAAAATATATTTGTAATTCTCAGGAATGTGATAAAACATAAATTTTTATGGTACACGAGGAAAGACTATATAAAACTTGAAATATGGTGTATTTTCTTCTCAGTATCAAAATTGTTTTTTATAGTTGTTCAGATAGAAATGATAAAGATACCCCATGTATATAACTTGCCTAGCAGATTGTGTGTTACCACCTCTTCCAACCATTTGTGTGACTCTGTCCTGTATAATTTATCACCTGACACACTATTATAATAGTCTCCCCTTTCCCACTCACTGACTATTTCATGAGGGAGAGAGCAATTTCACCGGTGAGAATGGTACTCCCTTCCCCGTAAAGAGCTGCTTTTCTTCTTTACCATGTTGGATATGTCTTAATAGAATTGGCTACTACATAGTCAAAGTAAATGTCTGAGTAATTTTTATTTATTACCAGCTTGAGACTTAGTTTACTGAGGATAGGGAGCAAGGCATATTTTACTCATATTTGTATCTTCTTTAACATACATTGTAACTGAAACTTTGGTTCTTATCCAATGACTCTTCTTCCAGGCTATTAAAAAACCTATTTCTAATGCAGCGTAGGTCCTGATGTTTTGAAAAAGATTGCTACAGATAAAATTCAATTTAAACCTTTATAATTATACTTCAGTACAAATTGATACTAGTTATTAGCAAATGAAAAACAAAAACAAAAGAGCTAATTAACAAATTAATGAATGAAAACACTAAACTTTAACAATATTTTTCTATTTTATAATTTCATTTGCTAAGACCTTAATCAAACACAGACTTAATGTGGGTTAATTTCAATTCTTCATGTGACACAGAATATATATGTTCAGTGAAATATATATAATATTTCAATATTTTATATTAATTATTAATTTTATTTAATATTAAGTTCATTAATTTTTTATTTCAATATGTGACTTTAATCATCATAAACAATTCAATTATTTGAATAGCAAATATTATTTCAAATTATGCTTCTTAATAGACTTTTGAGGTTAATGAATATTTTCATGAATAATAGAAGATAATGTGGATGAAGCTTAAAAGTCTTCATGTAATTTAACATTGTAATTTTCTTCATTTTAATTCAATACAAAATAAGGAAAAGATACTGGGTCTGTCTCCTTTTTAATCATTATTAAAATAGAATAGGACAATTCTTTACCTGAAATTGCAATTTTTCAATTTAGACAAAACCAACTATTGACTGTCCCAAACCTCTTTAGTAAAAAATAATATAATAGTAAACATTTTAACATTTTTACCCCTACTCACTGCATATACAAAGCTAAAAGATTTAATTAACACTAATACTGTTGATTTTAAGGGAAACAAATGGATATACCTGTAGGATCGTCATTTGTACACATCCTTTTTCATTTCTTCAAGACAACTTTGTATACATAGAAATAAAACATTTGAGCTTAAGAAAGAGTACATGGTTTGCCTAATTTTACAAAACCATTAAATAAATGTGTTATTTAATTCATGTCTGCCTGGCTTCTCATATAATATTCTTCCTCATTCCAAATGCAGTTAATTGTATACTTTCTTGAAATCTCATTTAACTTTCTTGTACATGTTGGCCTCTCAAGTGGGCTATAAGATTCTCAATGATATGGAGTCTAGACTTATTTTTAAAAAATGAACTCTGAGGTATAGAGTTTGAATTTTAATTCCATTGTTTACCATCACAGAGGAAATCACTCTGAAACTCATTTAACTGATACAAAGAATGGGATTACAATATTATTCTGATGAATTTGTGAATGTTAGTGAATATGAACATTTATCTTCATATTTAACAGCGTTGATACAAGTTAATTTCTTATTTTGTATATATATTTTATTTTTATTTTTCCCTGTTATCTTTCACAGTGCTGAGAAATTGTCAAGATGAACTAAAATTATTAAGCATATATTATGAGCTAGGTAGCTTCACAAACATTATCCCCCATTAAATCCCCCTCTCAACCCTAGAAGTAAGATTCCCACAGCAAAGTCCCTGGGTGTTTTCTTCTTCTTTTTCAGAGCACCATCTTACCTTTGGTATTTGATCTTCAACCTTTTTAGAAGAGCTTTAAATATACTTCTAGCTAGTGTTTCTGAGTTCTGGACTCCATATATTCAACTGCCTATTTGGAATTGCCACTTAAATATTTGACAGATATATAAAAAGTAACATATCTGATAAGAACTCCTCATTTTCCTGTCTATAAACTAATCTCACTATAGCCTTTGCCAACCTTAGTGAATTATGCTTCTATCCTCCTAAGCAAATCCCGGGAATTATCACAATACCTTCCTTTTGCTCATGATCCCACACATTCAATCCAATAGCAAGTAACTTTTTGCTCATTGCCCAAATTCATATGTGAATCTATCTTCTTCTCCAATTGTATTATCATTTGTGTTCTGCTAAGTGTCTTCCTTCTCATGGTACACATATTGCCTAATTAAGAAACTCTTAGAGATATAAAGGGCACGATCTCACTGTGGTAGTTTTCAATTACAAGAAAAAAAAAAATCCAAATCCATTTCCCTCCATTCTGCCCTATCAGCCCCTGCATGACTTGTTTTCTGCCTAGGTTTTTCCCCTAACTATACTCCAGCCACAGAGTTTGGGGGAAAGTTTCTTGAAACAATTTTATTTCTGCTTCCTTAATTTGACACTTGCTGCTGTCTTTAGTTTGAACAGCCTCCTGCATCTGTCTCTAGTTCTCACAAAGCAGATTTCTTCTCACACTGCAGGTCTTACCTCCAAGGGATCTCTGTAGTGAGGCCTTTCTCTAGGAATTAATCAAATGTGCAGCTTACCTGACGCCATTTCTAACAGCACCTTGTTTTATTTCATTCTATTGGGCCAACCATTTGTTCACTTTAATATATTATTTGAATATAGAATAAATACTATCCACTATATAACAGGAAGTGTCTTATTTTTATTTTATTCTTAGTTTATGTCTTATTTGCTGCCATGTTGCCAGTACCCTAGAACACTGCCTGGGGCATACTGGTGCTCTGTGAATATTTGTTCAGTGAATGGATAGATAGATAAGGAGATGATATGTAGATTCATGAATGATATAAAACCTCTAAAGAGTTTTGTTTTGATTTTTTTCCAATTATGCCCTCCAAGATTCTTGCCCAGCAATCACCCTTGTCAAATGTTATCGTTATTTACCGGCACATTTGCCTTCATGGTCTGTTTCATGCAGGGAGGGTCAGAACAGAGAACTCTATCTTGACATCCATGGAATCATAGACTAGATGCCAGAATTAAGAGGTTTTTGAGATTAAATCATTTCAATATTTGAGGGAGAGGCTTTCACATGGCAGAATGAGGCAGAATGAAGACTGGGTTAGTATCTCAAGATGACTTCCATTGGCCATTTTCTTCAGTAGCTACTATATTATTTTCAGGAATTCCCAGTTTTGAGTGTTACGTGCAATTTGATCAAACCAGGGAGAATAAAGGAAATGACACATTCTCCAAGATTAATTCCTTGAGCTTGGCCTCATTTCATGATTCCTGAATAGAATCAGCCTCTTTGGTCTCTGAACTTCAATGGCAATGAGTTCGTATTTTTTTAGGCTATAACTTAACAGATTTGGTAACATGGTGCCATCAGCCATGCACATGTTGTTCTCTCAAGAGATGTGTAGACTTTCAAGGGAAGCATCTGAGCTTTATTTTTCTGTTTCCCATGGATAGTGAATAAAAGAACCCACCACTTGGGTTTCAAAGTTTGGTAATAGTCGTCACAAAAATTTCTATGTTGTTAAGTACATAAATGATCTGGTGGTAGAAGAAAAGGAACAAAGAAGCCCAGAAGGAATGAAGAAAGGAAGAACGGAGCCCTAGGTAGACGTACTTTTTGGACAGGCTGACTTTGATTGGAGGAAATTAGCTGAGAACAAAGTTTTCCTTCTCATGTTTTTGAACCTTTAATTTATTTTAAGTCCACTGGAGGTAGGAATGCCAAGTATCCAGACACCAAATAACAGCTTTCATCAGCAAGGTGACAGCTTGCTCCTAATGTTCAGGCAATTAAAAGATCTATCTGGGAGGTACTGCTTTTGCCAACATGAAAGCCTTCGGCCTCGGTAATTCTGCCATACATTCCAACCCTCTGACATGTGTCCAATTGATCTGTTAAGAGAGCAGCAATTAATTCCAGGTGTCTCTTTGGGCAAAGAAAAGTTCTTGGCTCATTTATGAAATTGCATGTTTTCTAACGAGTCTCCTTGGTTTCCCACATTCAAAGGCAGTGCATTGACTTTTTAATGATGTGGGATGCTATGAATCCAAGTGTCTTCTATCGAGTATTTGCTGCAAATCTCCAGTGTCTCTCAGGGCTTAACTATATGATCTCAAATAATTTTTCAGCCTCATTTTTTCTTTTAAATGTTAATAAAATCTTTTCCCATTATTGACTTATCAGGATACAAGTCAAGGGAGGAGGGAAATACTGGAAAAGTTGTAAATGTAAATTCAGGATCCTAGAAGGAAGAAGTTCCAGATCCCTAGGCTTCTTCGGGGTACTGCACTTTAGTAACAAAGACTCAGTATTGTTGTATGTGCAGAGCCAGTTGTTTTGACTCAATTTTTTGGTAGGGAGACAAAAGTAAATTGCAGAGGATAGAAAATAATAAAATAATATTACAAGTTATGAATAGATCAGAATATTTGCATTGTTTCTCCTTTCTCAAGATGAAAGGAAAAGCAAATATTCTACACATCTTGAATAAAGGTTATAACAAACACAAAGAAATCAGGAGAAATTTCACATGTATAGTCAAAAAAAAATCCTAAGTTCATCATAAGATTGCTTTTATCTTATCATAATTGTTAAAATTATTATTAGGAGTACTCATTTGGCTAAAAGCAAAGAAACACAAAAAATTTCCTACTTGCAAGATAGCTTAATGACAGAATGCCCACCGCTAATATGTACACTTTCTCCAATATATTTTCCATTGATTATGCAGAAATTTTGATTATATCACTGCTTATTCCATTGGAAGCCAAAGGAAAAAAATATATCTTTGAGTAATATTTTCTTCAGTAATAAGAATTCTCAAGAAATTTGAAACTATCAAAAAACATAAAGAATTTTCACATTTTGGATCAGAAAGTCTTTGGTTCTGATTTAATTCCTGGAAAAGGCCTCAACCACCCAATTTATCTCAATACTGAGCTTTTACTCTTGTTAGAGGAGCAACAATTTTAAAAAAGGAAGAATGCTTCCGAAATCTCAACTTTGATATGCATGTTATTTTAATACGGGGAAGTATTTCAGTTCCATCTTCAATAATTTGCTCCATTTCACATTTTCACATATTTTACTGTGGTGATTTTGATTTTAGAAAAACTTTATTATAGGCCTAATGCAATTTCTTAGAGTGACTTGTTGTTTCTGCTGGTGAGTTACAGTCAAGTTGATTTCCATTGGAGGCAATCCCTTCCTTCCAATATACCATGTAAGCATCTGTGTAGTTTCAGAGGAAGAATAATATCCAAAAAGAAAAAAAAATGCAATTAAAAATCAGTTGTTTTGGGTTGGTCATGGGGCTCAGTGGTAGAGTGCTCACCTATCAAGTACAAGGTGCTGGTTTGATTCCCCAGCACCACGTATAAATAAATAAAAAATAAAGGTATTTTGTCCAACTACAACTAAAAAAAAAATTAAATCAGTTGTTTTTTAGAACAGTTTTCTAATTAATAAAAAAATAGAATAATAATACAGATGTCCAGAGAAGTTTTTTTTTTTTTAAAGGTGAGTTACAGGAGAGTTAGGAAGATAGCAGAGGTGATATAGGCAATCCTTGACTCCTCTCTGCCCCAGAAATGAAGCAGTGAAAGAACAGCTGACCAGAGAGGTGAGTGGCACAGTAAATACTCTACAGCTCAATATTAGAAAGCTTGAGACTTGGAGGGACTTGAAATTTACTTACCAATGCAGAAAAATAAGGGTAGAATTCCTTCACCTTGAACCCTGACCAGGGTGGAGGAATGGAAGAGAAGTAAAAAGAGAGAAAAGGGGACAGGAAAAGCCTATAAACTTACTTCCTTAAAAACAGTGAGAAAGAAAAGCAGACCAGTTAAAATGGGACAGGAGAGCAAAGACAGTTAAGGAGACCACACTGTTTAGTTTAAATTGTTAAGTGTAAAGCTGTACTAGACAGGGCAGCCTTTTTGTGGAGTTCATAGCTAGCCAGCCTCTCTAGAAGAAATTAAATCAATACAGCTTCTCCCCACATACAAATAGTCATGAATAAACCTTAGGAAGTGCCTCTTGAATGGGTTGTCTCAATAATCAACTAGAAGGATCTTGTAGAGGAGAGGGATCATTGCTAAACCTGAAGGTTGCAGAAACACCTTCACACTCACCTCAGAAAAGAAGATGGGGTAGAGCTAACCTGAGAGTGGATCACTGACCGAGAGTGCTAACCTCTTCCCAATATGCCCACAGACTCTGTAGGAACTCAGGTGAAGACAGGTCAACTGACACTATACTCCTACTGTGGGGACAGATAAAACCCCAGCAATCTACATCAGTCAGGATGGAGGGTTCTGTTCCACAGACTGCTCACAGAGATCCTGCAATCACAGGCCCCATGGTTGCTGTGACCACAAGTTCTGTGCTGCTATAAAGAAGCCCCTGGGGAGAGGATCAAGTGTTCAGCATCCACAATCGTCAATAGTAGCCATCAGCCTTTCACCCTGCACCCTCACACCCATCAGGAATATCCAGCAGATACGGCACCTTCCAAGAATGCAGATTTAAGCCTCTAGGTGACTATCAAACACTGATATATACATATGTGTGTGTGTGTGTGTGTGTGTGTGTGTGTGTGTGTATATATATTCAGTGATCTATCTATATATCTATATCTATATATATATATATCTATATGTATATGTATGTATGTATATGTATAAAACCATAGCAACCAGCAATGTAACTACTATGCCCCAGCATATCTAGGAGGTTCCTCAGCTGTGAGTACTAGAATTTCCAGTCGACTCAATATTCACTCAGATGCATGGACCAGAGAAGACATTTCCTAAAAATAACCCCAAGCAGCCAATGGAGAATCTCAGTGCATACACAACAGAAGCACATCCCACAGAGGATCTTGGAGAGGAACATCCCATGAACACCAGCTAACACCCAGTGTGCCTAGATACAAGCCCACTGTCCAGTGACTTTATACTCCACAGGGGGCAGCAGCTCTTCCCCATGGGCAACTCAGTGCCACATTTACCAAACTATAATACCTCTAACTTTGACTGCTACATGCTACACCTTCTAAAATAGACATGAGGGAGCACATGTTGGATTTTACAGCAATGGCTACACAGAGGATTTCTTCAGAAGAACATATAAAACTATATCCCCTAACAAGGATTAACTTGACTGCTAAGTCACAGACAATTAGGGACCATCTCTTTTGGCCCACCAGAAAGCCAGTAGGTAGCTAGACACACCAAAGATTGGAGGAAACTTCCTAGAGTTTTATTAAAGGTGAGCTAGTCTGATCACTATCTATACACCCAGGGAAACTTAGAAGTAAAGCTGCGGGGTGGTAGATATCTTCTAAAGGTGTCAAATCCTGATGAAATCCTAAGCAAGAAGACTCAATAAGAAATCTCCCTACCTTGCACGGAATATCACAAATAGTTCTGATATCAATTTTGAAATTACAGACATTACTTTTCATATTGAGTCCACAGATATTCCCTTATTATTTAATATTATAATCCTCAACCTATCTGTTTGCATTTCTTCTAATGTTTTAAGTCATTAATTGGACTTGTTCTTTTGATCTTTGCCTTCCTACTGTAGGTTTACCCTTGCTTCTCTTAGTTTTTCTGACCTATGCCTGGCTCAAATTTCCCCACTCAGTTTTTCATTCTTTATCTTAGTTTTATAATTTTTAATATCTTTTATCCTTTTGGGCCATTTTTTCTCTTTGCTACTTTTAAACCTCTATATAGTATTAATAGTAATTTTGCTATCTTTAATAACTAACTTCTTAACTTCTTCAGGAACATTAATACAGTTTTATACTTGGATTAGAGGAACTGTGAAGAACATTTTTAATATTTTTCCATAAGGTTTATTAGTTCGTGGCTTTTCTCTGAAATAATTGTATTTCTCTCAAAGTGGTGCTAATACTGGGTATAGCAGAGTATATACATTAAGTGGAAGTATCAATACTTAGATATTGACCAGGCCAGGGAATTTAAGAGAAAGAAGCTCACTAAATAATCTCTTGCATAAAAGTAGAAGAAGAAAAATCATCCCAGCAGTTGTATAAACATACAACCAGTATGAAAAAGCAAGAAATATATCACTCCAAACAGCTACAACACTTTAACAACTGATCCCATTGATACCACAGTGGAGGAAATGTCAGAGAAATAATATAGAAAGTTCAAAATTAAAATGTTCAATGAACTAAAGAAGGTGAAAGTAATGAACTAAAAAAAAATACAGAAAGTGGAAAACCATTTCAATAAAGAGAGATTCTCAAGAAGAATGAAACAGTAATCATGGAAATGAAAGACTTAATAAATGTGATTAAAAATTCAGATGAAGGCATGACCAATAAAGTAGGTCACATAAAAGACAACTTCACAGCCCACTAAGACAAAGTATATACTCTTGAAAATAAAATCAACAATAAATAAAAGATGTTAAGGGACTATGGCTAGAAGAGCCAAAAATTCTGACATAACATTAAGAGAACAAATCTGAGAATCTTTAGCATAGAAGGCAGAAAAACATATAGAATAAAAGAATGCGCAACTTTTTCAATGACATAATAATCAGAAAAATTCTCACACATTAAAAATGTGGTGAAAATCCAAATATTAGAGGAATTAAAAACTCAAATAAACAAGATCAAAAATATCTTGTTTTTATATAAAACATAAGGTCAGCTTAGGAACTGACTTCCTCAATAAGACTCTTCAAGTGCCAGAAGTAAAATCAAGAATCAATAAATGGGATGGTATCAAACTAAAAAGCTTCTCCACACCAAAGGAAATAATCAAGAATGTAACAGAGAGCCTACAGAATGGGAAAAATCTTTACCACCTGCACCTCAGATAGACCATTAATCTCCAGGATATATAAAGAACTTGAAAAACCTAACACCAAGAAATGAATAATCCAATCAATGAATGGGCAAAGGAACTGTACAAGTACTTAACAGAAGGAATGTGAATGGTCAACAAATATATGATAAAAATGTTGAACATCTCTAGCAATTAGAGATATGCTAATTAAAACTACACTGAGATTCCATCTCACTCCAGTCAGAATGGCAATTACCAAGAATACAAGTAACAATAAATATTGGAAAGGATGTAGGGGAAAAGGTACACTCATACATTGTTGGTGGGGCTGAAAATTGGTGCAGCACTCTGGAAAGCAGTATGGAGATTCCTCAGAAAACTTGGAATGGAAATACCATTTATCCAGTTATCTCTTTCCTCAGTTTATACCCAAAGGACTTAAAATCAGCATACTATAGTGATACAGCCACATCAATGTTTATATCAGCTCAATTCACAATAGCCAAACTATGGAGCAAAACTAGGTGCCCTTCAACAGATGAATAGGTAAAGAAAATGTGGTATTTATACAAAATTGAATATTACTCAGCTTTAAAGAAGAATGAAACTATGGCTTTTGACAGTAAATGAATAGAACTGGAGACTATCATGCTAAGTGAAATAAGCCAGTCCCCAAAGCCAAAGACTGAATGTTCTCTCTGCATGTGGATGGCAACTCACAATAAGGGAGGTTAGGGAGGGGAAAAATAGAAATCCATTGGATTAAACAAAGAGGAATGAAAGGAAAGAAGGGGAGGGCTTAGCAAAGACAGTACAATTAACTGTACTGTCTTTCCTATCCTTGTATATGAATTTATGACCAGAGTATCTCCATATCATGTACAACCACAAGGAAAGGATCTTAATTATAATAATGTATATAATATGCCAAAAACCCTCTACTGTTATGTATATCTAAAAAGAACAAATAATTTTTAAAAAGTCCTCTACAAGACATAATTAAAATATCTAATACACAGAACATGATAGAATTTTTAAAGTTGCAGAAGAAAAAAATTGTAGGTCACATTAAATTTTATAAGTGAGCAAAATAGAATTTCTACTGATTCTTCAGATCAGATGATAAAAGTCAGGTGGGAGCCCAGGGGTGCAGTGGCTTGAAATAATATATACCATTCCCTAAAAGATAATATGTGCCAAACAAGATTGCTATATATAGCAAAACCATCTTTTAGAATTGAAGATAAAATAAAAATTTTCCATGAGAAGCAGAAACTAAAAGAATTCACAACCACTATACCAGCACTCTAAAACATATTCAATAAAATGTTTCATTCAGAAGAAATGAAAAATTAATATCAGAACCTGGGTATATATGAATCTTCCTAGAAAAATTGGTCAATTAAACCTGAATTAGGTATTAGAAATTAATCAAAATGGCAGAAGACACAAACCATCTCCTGATAGTATGGAATGTAAATCAAAAAACATAGATTGGTTGAATGAATTATAAAATAAGGCCCACCAACATGTTGTTTACAAGAGACACACAGGTGAACACATTTATAAGCTGAAGGTGAAAAAAATGGAAGAAAGATACACTATGCAAGTTGAGACCAAGAGCTACCAAGAATAGTTACTCTTATATCTGACAAAGTAGACTTCAAGACAAAATTAATCAGAAGAGACCAAAAAAGATTACTTCCTCATTGTTAAGGGAATCATTAAAAAACACGATATAATGATTGTAAATATTTATTCCCCAAATATTGGTGCACCTTCCTACATAAACCTACTGAATATCAAGAATCAAATAGACCTCAATACAACAACAGTGGGTAAATTTGATACACCTCTCTCATCAATAGATAAGTCATCCTGACATAAAATAAATAATGACTCTTCAGAAGTGAAAATTTCTGTTAATCAAACGGACTTAACAGACATCTATAGAATATTTTATTCATCAATCATCACATTCACTTCTCAGCTGCACATGGAATCTTCTCTAAACTAGAACATATCTTAGGACACAAAGCAAGTAAGAGCAAATACAGAAAAAAAATTAGAACTAATTTTTTACATCTTATCAGATCATAATGATATTAAATTGAAAATAAATAGCAAGATAAAAAAAAACATTTTAGCATCTAGAGATTAGTCAATACACTTTTGAATGATGAATGAGTCAGAGAAGAAATCAAAAGAGAATTTAAAATATCTTAAGAAACAAATGAGAACAGAAATACAACATATCAAAATCTCTGTAAGAACAGTAAGAAGGCAGATCTAAGACAAAAGTTTATGGCATTGAGTGACAAGTCAACAACAATAAAAGATAACAAGTTTAAAAAAAATAATGTCATCTCTCATGGCCCTAGAAAAGGAAGCACAAACTAGTTCAAAAATCAGCAGAGGACAGAAAATAATTAAGATCAGAGATAAAATTGAGAATAAAAAATAATACGAAGTATCAATGTGACAAAGAATTGGTTCTTTGAAAAGATACATATAAGATTAGTAACACTTAGCCAAACTAACCAAAAGAGAGAAAGAGAAAAGACAAATGAAAAATCAGAGATGAAAAAAGGGAGAAATCACCACAGAAACTTCAGAAATCCAGTAAAGTATTAGAAATTATTTTAGAAAACATATATTCCAATAAAGTAGAAAATCTGGAATATATTAAAAAATTTGTAGACACATATGACCTACCCAATTTGAATCTAAAGAGTTCAATATGAAGAAATTTGAAGCATCAATTAAAAGACTTTCGACAAAGAAAAGTCCATGACCAGGTTGGTTCTCAGCCAAATTATAACAGATAATTAAATAATAACTTATGCCAATGTTCCTCAAATTATTCCATAAAATAGAAAGGGAAGGAACATTCCCAAATTTATTACATGAAATCAGTATCACCTTTCTATCAAAACTAGACAAAGAAACATCAAGGAGGAAAAAACTATAGAGCAATATTCCTGATGAATATAAATATAAAATTTCTTAATAAAATATTAGCAATCTACATTCCAAAACACATTAAGAAGATAGTATTATATGATCAAACTGGTTTTATCTCAGAGATACAAATTTGGCTCAAGATATCTTTGTATCTCAGATATACAAAGTTGCCTCAAATCAATAAATATATTAACCACATAAGTAGAATTAAGGACAAGAATCATATGTTCATTCAATAGATGAGAAAAAGGCTTTGATAAAATATATCATGCATTTGTATTAAAAATGCTGGAGAAACAAGGGATAGAAGGAACTTACCTCAAAATACTATAGATGACAATCCCAAAGCTAACATCATAATGAATGGAGATAACTTGAAAGAATTTTTTTTTAATTGGGAATAAGGAAAGGGATGTTTGCTCTTGACACTCCCTTTTAATGGCATTCTTGAAACTCTAACCAAAGCAACCAGGCAAGAGAAGGAATTTAAATAAATACAAAAAGGAAAAGAAAAAAACAAATTATCTCTGTTTACTGATAACATAATTCTATATCTAAGAGACCCAAAAATCTTCACCAGATGACTTCTAGAAGTGATAAATAGTTCAGCGAAGTTGCAGGAGGCAAGATTAACAAAGAAAAATAAATAGTCTTAGTTTACTCCAATAATTAATCTGTTGAGACAGAAATCAGAAAAACTATAACCTAAAAATAATAAAATAAATTATTTGAGAATAAACCTAAAAAAAACCCTCTATAATGAAAACTATGAAACACTGATGACAGATATTGAAGATCTTAGAAGATGGAAAGACTTCCTATGTTCTTGAACAGGCAGAATTAATATTGTCAAAATGCTGAGTTTACTCAGGTTTTTCATTGCTGTGACCAAAAGACCTGATAAGAACAATTTTAGTGGAGAAAAAGTTTATTTGGCACACATGGCTTCAGAGGTCTCAGTCTACAGATGGACAACTTCATTTCTATGGGCCCAAGGTAAGGCAGAACATCATAGGAGAGGGAAGCAACTGAGAACATCATAATCAGGCAGCAGATTGTGTGTGTGTGTGTGTGTGTGTGTGAGAGAGAGAGAGAGAGAGAGAGAGAGAGAGAGAGAGAGAAAGAGAGAGAGAGAGAGAGAGACTGACTCACCAGGGACAAATAACCCAAAGACATGCCTCCAGTGATATTCCCCCTCCAGCCATATATTTCCTACCTATAGTTCCATATATTTAATCCATTTTAGTGGATTAATGCACCCATTAGGTCAAGGTTCTTAAAACCTGATCATTTCACTTCTAAAATTCTTGCATTGTCTTAAACATCAGATATCTAAACCATAATAATGTCTATACTACGAAAAGTATTATACAGATTTGACACAATCCCTATTAAAATACCAAAGACCTTCTTTACACAACTAGGTAAAACATTCCTAAAATTCTTTTGAAGAATAAAAGTCCCAGAACAGCAAAGGTAATACTGATCAAGAGGACAGGTGTTGGAGGCATCACAATACCTGGTTTCAAATTATACTACAGAGATACAATAACAATGCAGCAGCATGGTATTGGCATCAAAATAGACATGAAGACCAATGGAATAAAAGACACACAGACAAACCCATTCATTTACAGTCATCTTATACTCAACAAAGTCACCAAAATCATACATTAAATAAAGCTTCTTAAACAAATGGTGCTGGACAAACTGGATATATAGAAAGATAAAGCTAGATCCCTGTCTTTCAACTGAAAGTGAATCAAGGACCTAGCAATTAGACCAAAAACTCTGCAACTGATAGTAGAAAATAGGTTCAACATTCCAACATAATGTTTAGGTATGGTCTTTATTAACAAGACTACTAAAGCACAAGAAATAAAACCAAGAATCAATAAGTGGGATAGCATCACATTATAAAGGTTCTGCACAGCAAAGAAAGCAGAAGTGTGAAGAAGCAATCTACATAATGGGGGAAAATCTTTGCCAGGTACTCCTCTGAGAGGTGCTTAATAACCAGAATATATAAAGAACTTGAAAAACTCAACACCAAGATAACCCAATCAATAAACGGGAAACAGAAATAAACAGACATTTCTCAAAAGAAGAAATACAAATGACCAAGAAATAATGGGAAAAAAAGTTCATCATCCTTAGCAATCAAAGAAATGCAAATCAAAACCAGATTGAAATTTCATCTCACTACAATTAGAATGGCAATCATCAAGAATACAAATAATAATAAATGCTGCCATGGCAATCATCAAGAATACAGATAATAATAAATACTGCCAAGGATGTGGGGGAAAAGATACATTCGTATATAATTGGTGAAACTGCAAATTAATACAACCACTTTGAAAAGTAGTTTGGAGATTCCTCAAAAGTCTAGGAATGGAACAACTATATCACTCAACTATTCCAGTCTTTGGTATTTCTCCAAAAGAACTAAAATTAGCATACAGGCACACTAATGTTTATAGTAGCACAATTCACAATAAACAATAAAACCAGCTCAGAAGCCTACCAATAGGTGCATGGATATAAAATGTGGTATATATACACAATGAAATTGTATTCAGCCATAAAGAAGAATGAAATGAAATTTCCATGTGTGTTGTGGGGTTTTTTGTCTTTTTTTTTTTTTTTTTTGTACTAGGAATTGCACACAGGGATTAACCACTGAGGCATTTTCCCAGCACATTTTTTTTTTTAACTTTTAGTTTGGAAACAGGGTCTCACTAAATTGTTTAGGGCCTTGCAAAGCTGCTGAGGCTGGTCTGGAATTTGTAATCCTCCTGCCTCATCGTCCTGTGCCGCTGTTATTACAGACATGCACCACCACAACTGGCAAAAAGAAAAAAAATATGGCAATTTCTGGTAAATGGTTCAAACTGGAAAACATCATGCTCAGTGAAATAAGCTAGACTCAGAAAATCAAGCCCTGGATATTTTCTCCTATTTGGGATAGCTAGAGCAAATTTTTAAAGGAGAGGAATCCCATGAAAATAGAAGGGAGATAAATGGCACAGAGGAAAGGGATAGAGGGAGAGGAAGGAGGGAGGGAGACAGGGAGGGACTGAGGAATGAAATTGATCAAATTATGTATGTTATATGCATATATGAATATATCACAGAGAATCCCACCTTTAGGTATATCTATAAAACACCAATTAAAATAAACATTAAATAAATAGAAGATCAGTAAAGTAGAGGAAGAGGAATAGTGGGAAGGAACGGGGAGAAAAGTGAGTGTACTAGGGACTAAAATGGAGCAAATTATAATATATGCATATATGATTATGTCAAAATAAACCCCAGTAGTATGTATAATTATAATACAGTAATAAAAACTTTTAAAAGATGAATTATACCTATCTACAATAATAAACTAAAGGCCTAGTTAATTTTAGTTCAACTATCCTAAGCATAATTTCAGAGGAAAAATAAGTCATACATTCTGCTCTCCTAGACAAAGATACTATATTCTGGGACTTCATAACTCTGTTCTCTCAGGCCCTGACTAAATGATGTGTTTCCTGTGCTCTCAGAAATCAAAATTCTGCTTAGGCTAAGAGCTAAAAGGCTGATACTTTGCCTCTTATTACCTTTCACATTTCAATTTATCTCTTTAAAGGAAAATGACACATCCTTTTTGGTCTCCGGCTACATCAAAACTAACGACTTCCCACCTCAGGGCGGGGTGAGATCCATCTCAGAAGGCAAATGGTATGACAGAAAAAAAGTGACACCTTTGGCATGAATTTTAAAGCGCTTTCTGGTTTAGACTATGCTAATGGCATAAAAAGATTGAAGAGCCCTGAGTTTGATTTCAGACATAAGGAGACAAAAATATGTTCTTAAAATTAACACTTTCTGAGGTAGCAGAAAATAGGGTAGTAATTTCTGTTATTGCATGGCATTAAGGTGGTAAATACATCTTAATTTTGTAATCTTTTCTGGGAACTAATGAAGTATAGAAGATTTGAACTGATATGACATTAATGAAGTTCACTCTTGTTGTGTTGTTATGTTTTAATTTTTATTCATTAAGCAATATCTATCAAATGTTTACTATTAAAATAATAATAGCTAATATCTCTTATATACTTCCTGTAGTGGGCACTGTTCCAAGCATTGACTCATTCAGTCCTCTTAACTGATGAGATTGATAAAGTTAATGCCATCTTTTCAAATAGGGAAACTGAGGCAGAAAGAAGTAATAAATTTTAAATCATACGTGTTGTGATTAGTACTGTTTTAGTTCAAAAGCAGGCAGTCCGGTTATGAGGTTCACTTTAGTTTTTGTTTTAGAAATAGTGAAGGATGATATTCTGGCTCTACTTTCAAAGGGTTGATGTTGTATAAAGAGGGAAAGGATTTTGCATATGTGTAAAGTGCAAAAGAAAGAGTCTCAAGAAATTCAGAGGAGGAGCACAGCAAGGGCTTGTCAAAGACAATGTTGCCTTCAAGGGGCTCACATTCTCTGCAAGGGTAGGGGAGTCCATGTGAACGAATTCCATATGTATAAATAACTAAGCTCTAAAATGTTAGGTATTATGTTAGCATCCTGTAGCCATCATGATGGAGGGACAGGGATAGCATGTGACCAATGTCATAGCAGGTGTTCAGATAAGTAGGAAAAGTTTACCTTGAGGCTTGAAAGTGGGTAATCCCTAGTGAGTGAGAAAGTAAGGGCACATCAGACAAAAGGAAAAAAACAATTTAAAGGGAGCACTAAGAAGACATTTTTTAAAAAGTCTGGTGTATCAGGGAGTGGCTTGGCATGTCTGACAGAAGGGGCTTCAATTTTCTGGAGCATAAAGGGTGGGGTGCATAAGTATCAGTGCAGAACTTCAACCTGATGAAAAAGAAAACTAAGGAAAAGATATAGATTATATCCTGTTTACTTGTCCTCAGTGAAAATCCTCAGCCAAACACAAACTCTCTCTGCAAAGGGAGGGGCTGTTAACACATACACACTTGTGCATAGACAATATGCATCACAGTTTGGATAGGAGATATTCACCAAAAGCTCCTGTGTTAATGCAGGAGATAAAATGATCTGATTGTGAGACCTACAATCTAGTCAGTGGATTATGGATTTATGATTTGAATGGAATCTTGGGTAGTAACTATAGGCAGGTAGAGTATGACTGGAAGAAGTGGATCATGAGGGTGTACCTGGGGGATTATACACATTGTCCCAGGTTCTTCACAGTCTCTTCCTCTACTCTCGGGCTGCCAGGAACTGCAAACTTTCTTCTGCCACATCTTTATGCCAGGATGTTCTCTTTCACCTCAGGCCCAGATCAATGGAGTTGGCCAACCGTGGACTGAACCTCTGAAACACCGAGCCCACATAAACTTTCCCTCTTCTAAATTATTCTTGTCAGGAATTTAGGTCACAGCGATGAAAAGCTGACAAACACATTGTTTTCATTATGAAGTCACTTCTTCTAATACACAATCCTCTAATATATAACTCAATACAACTCAGTCTTCTATTCTTTCATTCAGTCATTTAGTATTTCTAAACTGCTGGGGACCATCTATTCCAGTCAAGGCCATGTGCTCAGAACCTTGAAGGATACAAAGATGAAGACCGAATACAGTCTGTTCTCTAGACACTTTAAATCTTATAATCCCAGCATTGGCATATTGGCCAATATCCATTCTGACTTGTTGGTACACAGACAAAACTAATTATTAAGTATTTTGAACATGAGTCCTGCCTGTAGGTAAGTTGGCCTATATAGTAGTGTTGGGGATGCAAATCAAGTCAAGATGGCGCCTGGCACTTTGCCAGGAGGAGTGGTTTGTGAAGCAACGTCAGCAAGCCATTAAGATGATAAGGATTCCTTATTGGCTGACTGCTGTATCTAGATGATGTTAATTATGTTTAGCTATGTGTAATTAGTCTAGTATATATACCTCTGCTGTCTGGCAGAGAAGCGGCTCCTGCTACCTTGGGTGCCCGCTACTTTGAGTTCTCGCTCAGTTCCTGCTGAGTTCACTCGCAATAAAGTAGTTCCCGCTTCAACCTTCAAGTTGCTTATCAACTCTCAGTTATTTAGCCCAGCCGGACTATGGCATAGTAGTATGCTGAAGTGTACCTGTGCAATGTCACAGGAGACCATTGTGCATTTTCAAGAATTTTATAAGTCAGTTAGTTGTCAAACACAACCTCTTTACAAAGTTACATAATGCAAACTTATTATAAAATGTCATGTGAAACATAATACTCAAAATTCATTATTTGACTGCTTTTTATTATTATGTGTGACCACAATGGGAATACTTATGTCATAAAGATTGACAAATCTGTAGGTCAAAAATTTATTTCTGGAGATCTGGCTGTTAAATATTTACTAGCACAGCACTGGTCGTTCATACAATGGCAGTGCAAATCATATTGTCATGATTTTTCCTAAGCCTCAATGAGCAATATCCCAACCTAGCCTCATAAATTAGAAGCTCAAGCTCCTCATCCCTCTAATTAGCAACATCAACAAGTCTAGAATAAACCTACTGGATGACCCCCATCTTTACCTTGTGTTCAGTACTTTCTGGCGCAATGGTTTTCAACCATGGCTGTAAGTTGGAATCACCTAAAGAACTCTAAACATGTTTTTCAATGCTTGGGTCCACCCCTGACAGTTTGAATCAGATCATTTGATAGTGAAAACTGGACCTCCCTGTTTTTAAAATATGCATATTCCCTAAGTGATTTTAAATGTGCAGCTAAGACTGAGGAGCTGCAAGGGATTTAAAAGCAGTGCGGTGAAGCTGGAGCAAATCATCTTCCCTTGCTAGGGGAGAATATATTTTACCTCCTATGGAGTCCGCACAGGTGAGAACCAGGTGGCTGTTAGAAACTGGACCATGCTTAAACAATAGTGATAAACCAAGGCTTTCTGCTGAAGGCCCTTTCCTCATCTTCTCCCTCAGCTAGGGACAATGCCCTTTCGCAGTAGCTCTCTCTTCAATTAATGCCTACTGTGGTCTCCCAAGGCTATAGACTAAGCCAGGGTGACAAGGGTCAGAACTGGTTTTGGTGCCTGCTTCCTCAAAGAATTCTTATCATCCTCTGTCTTTGCCAGGGAAGAATTCCTCTTCCAGGGAATCTATTTTAAACCCTTGAAACAGAAAAGAATCTAATTTTGTCCTATTCCTCAGGACAAAGGGACCCTTGCCCTGCTCCTCCCCTTTCTAAGAAAAGCTACCTTGAGTCATTCCAAAGTACTATCATTTTCTTTTATAAGTGCAAAATGTTTGCAGTGACTGTTAGGAAGTTTTATGGCCTTTTTTCTTCTTCAGAAGAAAAATATAACAAACTACTCTCTATAAGGAAAGTTTCTTACAAGATAAGAAATACCTAAAAGACATAAATTTATGTCTTTCAACCTGTCTCTAACTTCAGACCACCATTCATACTGCCGCACTACTTTCATTCTTATATATAGATCAATATGTCATCACACCACTTAACAATGATCCCTCTCCCTATAGTGGACAAACTTTAAGATGACCTCACCATCTCCCAAATCTGGTGTTTACATCTTTATATGATCCCAACCCTTTGAGTTTCAGGAGGCATGTGACTTGCTTCTAATAGATTATAGCAAAAGTGCTGGGCTGTCACTCCTGCTATTATAGTATGTTATATAAAATTTTGTCTTATTGGTAGACTTACTTTTGACTTTCTTTTTGGCTTTGAAAAAGAAAGAGACCAAATACTGTCAATATCCACTCAAGTGGGGAAGCCAAGTTTTCCCTAGTTTAGTCTCCCAATGAGAATCCAACCAATGTTGATCTGTTGATTGCCATCGTTTTGAGAACCTAAATAGACTCTCCAGCTAAGCCATTCCTAGATTCCTGACCTGTGAGGTGATACATAAATGCTGCTTTAAGCTTCTGAATTTGTAGCAAATTGTTATGCAACCTAGAAAATTAATCAGCCAATTTTCAAAAAAAAAAAATTCCAACACTTTAATGTGGCATCCAAAACTCTGGAAAATTGATTCCTATATTGCTTTCTACCTTCCTTTCCTGCCAATCAACTGACTCAATCACCTACAGAAAATCCTGTGCACATTTACACTTCCATTTCTGTCCTTATGTTATTCTTTCTGCTTAGAATGACCTTCCTTTTTTTTTCTTTACATATAGTGAGAACCATTTATCCTCAAAAGTCAATTACAATTCCTAGAACCTGAAATAGTGCTTCTACATATATCTGGCATCCAATAAATGTTTGTTTAACAGAACTGATCTCTCCAGGCAGAGAGTTTTAGTGTTTGGCACATCATAGGCACAATCAGTTTTTTAGTGAGTATCCTGTATATAATTACTTATATTTTTAACAACATTATTTAAATTGGCAAAGAATCACTGCAAATGGTAGGCTACTATAATGAGATGGGGGCAATCCAGGCTATAAGAAATTACCTAATGGGTTTTGCTGATGACATTAAGGGCTACAATTCATTTCATAATTATATGATGCTTAGAGAAGAGTTGAATAAATGCATAGAATCATAGCATTAGAATGCAGGAGAAAATAACCTGACTAAGAATCTGATAGAGGAATATATGTAATTGTGTGGTTTTTTTTAGAAGATGATGCATAGAGTCAAATAAATGAAAAGCTCACTTCCAATTAGTAACACAACTCAGGATTCCACAATAGACTTGCTACTAGAGAACTTTGGGGTTAAGGGTATATAACCCTCTGAATGACTTGGTAATATAATAGTGTAATATAAATTCACTGAAAGAAGTGAAAGTAGAATCCAGAGAAGAAGCTGTAATCCTAGCAGTGAATTAAAATGCTGGATATAATACTCAAAATCATATAAAAATTAAAGGCTAATATATTTGAACTGTGGGTGTTGATCTCTCTAAGACTAAGAAGTCTTTCAGGGAAAGTGATAGAAAAGAATGACATAATCAATGTACAGCTTGAGTAGCTAGACCAATCCTAACTGAAATATTGTAAATAATTTATAGCAAATAAGGTGAGGTAAGGTAAGAACCTTTCTGAATATTGCTCTCTTCATTCTCTAAGTTTTCAATCATGTATTTTCCCAGAATTTGTTGGAAGTCTAGTAGTTCCAATATACAAATGTAACCTTTGCATCAGTGGAAAACTATAAAACTCTTGCTAATTTGCTAGGGAGGATTGTGTCTCTATTTCAATCCTGGGAGGAGTGCTGGGGATGGCCCTCAGTTGGGTAGGGTTGTAGTTTTTAATGTAAAACACCTGCCTCAAATGCATGGGAGGCACTGGGTTTTCATCCCTTCTAACTCGTGCGAGCACGAGCGCACACACACACACACACACATACACACACACACACACACACACACACTGGTTTAATCAAATCAAAAAATAATCCTGGAAAGAATAAAGTGACCCCCTACATATTCTGAGCCTCAACCTAGAGATGTGCTTCTGATCTGAGCCCTGTAATTATTCTAGGATATTGTTCAAGTTTTAAAATTCTTTCAATGTCAGCACTCTTACATGAAAAACAATAATGACCACGTTTTGTACTATGGCTATTAGTGGACATCTAATATCTTGTTTTGAATAATAAATTAGCCTAATGCAGTCTAGTAATTATTAGATACTTCAGATACATCTTTTCTTTCTGCCTTCGATATATACTAAAGGTAACTGAACTGGTATTGGGGTTTACCAAAAAAACAAAGAATATATATAAAGGGCCTGATCTCCAGTATTCAGGATGACCCTGTGCCCACATTTTCCATGAAGCCTAAAGGCTGAGCGACAGTGCCTTCCATCTCTGCTGTATTTCTCTTTTGGGACTGTTGACCTGAGTATTGGAAAAATGCTCCTATTTTTCTGATTTTTTTTTTCTGAGTGACTACTTGTGAAAATTTAAACGGAATGACACTGCTGTCAATTTTGAAGCTCCTGTAACTGGCAGCTAAGTTAAAACGTGAAATTCTCAAGGTCTTATATTTCTTTCTTCCCAGGTCTATCTCTCTCCTAAACTTGCGATGTTTTGCAGAAAGCAAAATACCAAATGATCAGAAACAACAAAGAATCACCCAACACTGTTCAATTTGACACTAGGAGTATGATTCCCATTTGAACTAGTGACCTAGAACTGACAATTTTGCGTGTGGCAGGAAGTCTTTGTTTAACATCAAACACAGAACAAAATAACACCAAAGGTTTGGATTCCTCTGTGCTTTTATTTTACTCTTCAAAGAAAAGAAGATATAGAAGACAACCGGCAGTTTATTTCTAGTTCCTATTTTTTTTAAAAAAAAATCACCACAAAGAATGTTAAGTTCAATTATTTACCCATCACTTAAAAAACAAGAACAACAAAAGACTATGGTATCCTATATAACTCATAAACAAATGTCTGTCTTCATTACTTTCTGTCCCTATTTAATAAACATTTGCATCTATTATTTGAAAACTAGTTTTAATAATGAATATGTTTCTCCTGGTGTTAATGGAATAGTGATAGAAAATGTAGTACAAAATTAGTCCTACTACACTAATAATGGGACATTTTCGTGTAATAATTTTATAGCCTAAAAATTACTTGAATTTTGTCAGTCATTCTCAATGAAGAAGTGTAGACCAGGAAAGTTATTTAAATTATATAGGGCCAATCAGTTGATTATTTGATAATGTTGATTGATAACCATATTCTTAGTTCATCCATGGATTAGTGAAATCTCAAATATTCACTTATTCTTTTATTACAGACAGCAGTTCCTCACTTGGTATTAATTTGATTGAAAATCAGCCAATATATTATAATGGTAACTGGTATTAAATGGAATTCACTACAATCACGGGTTATTTGGAAACAATCTATGTCACCCCATCTTTCAAATTACATATATTACTTACTATGATTTTTGAGACACACATTGAGTTTCTTGAAAATAATGTATTAAGAACCTAGCAATTTTCGAGTTTTTTAGAAAAAAATAAAGATAGTCCACCATGTCCTCTGATAATATAGTTTGGCTGGTTAAAAACAAGGAAACATTGGAAGTGTTCAACTCAAGCTGGCATAAATTAAATACCAAAATAAATAGTCCAAACAGAAGTATGATAGGATGGTATATAGAAAACACTGTATCATTTTCTATTAGACAATCAAAAGAAGATAGCCTTATACACTTCTACCTTATGAATGTAACTGTATTTGAACAGAATACATCATACAAAAGTCCAAAGTATTTCATCTCTTTTTTCTTTCACTCATGATTCCTCATACCAACAAGTGAATTTTACCATTGAAAAACCACCGCTTTATGTGTGTAGTTGAGTGGGAAGGAAGGTTTTAGAAAGTTTAGTGGGAAGATTTATACTGTGTAGCATTTTGGTGAATTGGAAACAGTGAGTGAGACATTCTATATACAAACTCAACTTTCTCAGAATTATATATGAATAGTGAGGGTAAGTGCTAAAATGTGCCTTATTAAATCCTCACAGGCTGGCCTTCCAAAAGAGACAAAGTCTCATATAGTGAAGAATCTTGCCTGTATTAAAAATAATCCATGGAATCTATGCAGCAGACTATGTAAGCCAAATGACTTGGTAAAATACTGAGGGACAAGAACATTGCTAGAAACCACCTTTGAGCCATGCCCTGTAGATACAACCAGAAGGCTTGGACCACAACCTCGATCAAGCCAAAGAAGGGGGTTCTGAACTTTTCCTTTGTTAATAGATGGAAAATCCCTTTTCAAGAAGATATTTCTTATTTAATGGTAAGGAGAAAACTTTGCAGATGAGTAGTGCAGTAAGTAGTTGTTTATCATTGACTTGGCTCACATGTGAGGATCAGTTTGTTTTTACCATCTATCATGGTTGGAAATCCCTCACACGTTCTATTCAACATCAAACTTTGAGACAGTAGATTTTTCTTTAAGTTATCGTGTCGTGGTGTGGGGAATTTATGATAGCTTTATAAGTAAAATGATTTTTAAGTTACTAAATGATGTAACTTGGGGTTTTTTTTCTCTTTCTCTTTTAACTGTCATGTGTAGAAAAACTGAAACTTCATTTCACTAAATCTGCTATAGCCATATTGTAGTCTGTGGCTTTATTTCTACATTGGGTTTTTAAGTTATTGCATTTTAAAATTCCATTTGATGAATTTCAAATATGCTCAATAACATTTTGTGGCTTAATGTTTTCTGACTCTGTTTTTAGGTCTTTTATTTCCCTTAGTGGTAGCAAGCATAGCTTTTTATAAATTCTTGTTTGTGGTTTCTGCAGGTTTGATTCTCCTACCTATTGTCAGTGAAGGGGCTATTTCCAGTCATGTTAATGGCATCTGTGGGTGTTAAAATATTAACTATTCAATTTTATTGGAATATTGTTTGAGGAAATACTTTTTGGCCTAGTATTATGGTGAGTTTTTCCAGAAAGTATTCATTTTGCTTTACCAAGATATTTTGGGAAACACACAACCAAAGGCCATTTTAAACTAAATTAACACTTTGTAGTTTTCTAGAACACACAGGTGGTATAAATTTGACTTTTAAATCCACATAAAAACTGGCTCAAGTGGTAGCACGCTCGCCTGGCATGCGTGCGGCCCGGGTTCGATCCTCAGCACCACATACAAACAAAGATGTTGTGTCTGCAGAAAACTAAAAAATAAATAAATATTTAAAAATTCTCTCTCTCTCTCTTTCTTAAAAAAAAAAAAAAGAACTGGCTCTCAGGAATAAGTCTTTTCAACTCATGTTTTCCTCAATGGTAAAGCACATGTGTGCGCTTGCACACAGCCACAAACGCTCACATATGCTTTACTTACAATAATAAAGAAAAAAACAACATAAAGAGGTTTCGACACAAAAACAACTACCATATGGTAAGGATTCTACTCACTTGGTGTAGACATCAGTCATTAAGATTTTCAGTTGTGGAAGGTGTTGAGTTTAAGTAGAATAGTTTTTCTTCTATTTTATTTTGGGGATTTCTAGGGGATTGAGGTGGGATTGCAATCCCTATAAATGCACAGGTTGGTTGGTAATCAAATCATAAAATATAAGAATTGTCAAGAAATATGAATGTTTCTTGAGTTGTGTATAGGAAATCATATATATATATATATATATATATATATATACCATAAAATAAAAATATTTCTAAGATTATTTCACCAGCAGTGGAACAAAATATCTTAATTTTCTATGGTACTTTATAGAGATAAGGAAGTCAGTGGAGTTCTATTATTGTAAGGAAGGTGAGAATGATATTTTACCCAAGGTAGTGGAACAGAGAAAATTGGAGGAAGTGATATGAGAATCATTGTAGGGTCTGAACAAAAAGTCACAGAGCAAATGGCAGCATCCAGGAGGGAGGAGTCAGAGATAAATACCTTCTATCATTGATAGTTGACCATGCCTTCATCAAGAGGCTGCACACCATCAAAACCTCTGTGCCCCAACTCATTAAAAGTAAAAGCAACTACAGGGAACTGAGTGATAACAGATTCACCTTCACAATTGTTTTGAAGCAATAAAAGACTTCTGAAAGTCTGGGAATAGACAATGGCTATAGAGAATCTGTTTTATGTTTTCCAATGTCATTTTATATTAATATTTAAAATACATGATAAGATTCATAATATAAAAATATGCTTCAGCATGAAGTCTACATCTTTCATATTTGGTACTTATTATTTTACTTAATTAATAAACTGTTAACAACACACTGTATATAAACATTGTGAAATACAGTGCAGGGAGCTATGTGGAAAAGTCTAGTCAAAAGTAAACACCCTTAATTCCATTTATAAATTTTTGAATTATTATTATGACTGCTTTCATTAGCTTCATGAGAGAAGGCAAGGTTTGGACACACCTAATATTAGAAGTTCTTACAAGTTAAAAGGGGAGGAAAAATTATCTTTAAGTAGCACATGAAATGTCTGCCTACTTAGTAAAACAGCCACTACTTCTGACTGCTTCAGTTTATGGTTGAATAAAAATTAAATACATGATACCCTGAAGAAAATTTTTCAATTACATAAAATGAATCAACCATGATGATAGAATGGACTGCCAAGTTACCACACAGATACATGAACACAGTAATTTACACTATTTTTTTTCCAATTTTCATTTTAAGACGGAGCCCATAACTGAGCAATGTAAGTGGGACATTTTTATAAGCTAATTTTTAATTATGTGATGATCAGCCCAGACATTTAAGTGGCAATGAAAATTTATCCCTAATGTCATTGGAAGTAACAGATTGACTACATTTTTTCTCTGCATTTGTTTTTTTTTTTTTCCTATTTACCTGTCATATTATCTGAGAGAATCTAGGGAAAAGGAAATCATTAAACTTACTAGTCTTAAAGATAGTAATATTTAATGAATGTGAGTCAGACATATTTAATATCTGCACAATTATTCAACCACAGGTTTGTTTTAGTCTTGTAAGTATAAGATTTTTAAAAAACTTTAAAAATACTCCTTCAGCAAATATGACTTAAGCTATCTTTTCCTAAAAGGATTATTCTCACTTATTTCAGGAAACACAGACTAGTAATTGAGAGTATAATTCTTTTAGTTAAAAACACAGTTACTGTCCAGTTTATAACCTCAATCTCAAGTGTTCTCCCTTACTGGGCATTTTTCCTTTTTGTTGTAGCTCCACACCTTTTCAGTGCCTCTGCTTCGTTGGTGATGGTCAGTTTACACAAAGGTGTTCATATTTTTGTTTTTGTTTTTCTCCCTGGTCTCAGCCACTATTGGTATAAACATCTTGTCTACCTCTGGTACTAGGTGGCATTAGGTTAGGCCACTTACCTGCTGACTTCCATTTGTATAGACATTGTACATTAAGTTTTCCTGGGCACTAGCTAGTTGCACTTCACCAATCCATAAGGACCTGCAGGAAAGACTCATTTCCTTCATTGCCAATACTCCTTCTGGCCATATCACCATATGTATGGTACCAGACTTGGCTAAGTAACCATACAGGGAAACCAAAAGTTCCTTCTCCAATAACCCTCATGGGAATCCAGCTAGGATGTCCGGTACATACTTAATGAGTGACTGGAACAGGAATTACTCTCAATCCTTTTATTAACCTATGGATACCATAGTCTTATCATAATTAACAAAGGGCAGTTTGACAAATGTCTTTCTTTAAAAAGTTGTCATTCTTCTTCTCAAGATTACCCAAATCATCATGGAAATTATATTGAATATGCTCCATGTTACCATGTTGAGAGTATAGAGTGGAAAGCAGGTTAGAGAATACATTTAAACCACCACGATGCCTGACCTGCTTCATTAGGCTTTGTGTGATGCCTTTTTACTGCTGATAAACTGAAGACAACCCTATTGTTCAGATTCGATCAAAGGGTGCTGCTCTTGCTGATCTTAGAAGTCTGTGGCAATCAGACTGGTAAAGTATGAGGAAAGAAAGCATTTTTCTGACTTAAACATGTAGCACCATGTTACAGATAATTAGGGAATCATCTAAATATATAATAGAGTATGTTCAGCTATATTTTCCATTCATAAAATATAAAATTATATTACAATATTTCCTTAATATATCATTACTTTTTTGTTGGTATGAATCATTGCTATGATTTTCACTGTAATTTACATTCTTTAAAAAGATAGCCATTAAGGCTGGGGATGTGGCTCAAGCGGTAGCACGCTCGCCTGGCATGCGTGCAGCCCGGGTTCAATCCTCAGCACCACATACAAACAAAAATGTTGTGTCTGCCGAAAACTAAAAAATAAATATTAAAAATTCTCTCTCTCTCTCTCTCTCTCTCTCAAAAAAAAAAAAAAAAGATAGCTATTAGTTGCTTAGCTTTCTAACTACATATTTGAAAGTTCACACTGGGTGCCTACCACATTATTTTTAAGATTCTGATTATTAGTTCATATTTTAATTTATATTACCCTTTAATCTGACCTTTGACATAAAGAAGCAGATTTGATTTGGTATGTGTAGTTTCCTAAATCCCCTTTTTTTTATATTTAATACCACAGAAAGATATTGCTTCCTGCAAATTGGCAATCTCACTTTCAGAAAGTGATGCAAAGGAGATGAGGTCACCTTGGAGACTCCAAATAAAAGTCTGATAATTTGCCATGAGCGATTTAAAATACTTCACACTGCTGAGTACATGACCTTTGCATCACGTTAAGTTTCTGCAATTATTTTGTTGAATTCCTTATTTAAAAGTGCTATGTATTTCCATCCCTCCCTCACATACCAGAGTAGATACATATATAATTTTTGATATTATTCCATCAAATCAGGAAATCAATGAATTTTTTCAATAGTTTGATAAAGCCAGAACAGGAGATTTTTTTAAACTTAATTTTCTAGATATTTCACTATTAAAGTCAACTTAAAAATAATATCATAGGATTTGTCCACAACGAATACACTGTCAACTTTAATAAAAAATAATACACAGAAGTGGAATTAAGTATTTCTGTACTTCCCACAAAAGCATTTCTCACTTATGCCACAGTCTCAAAGCTCTTGATTTTAGTGCCTTCAAAAGTGCTATCCCAGCATTAGCTATCTTCTACATGCCATTCCTAATACCATCCATCACATAAAAATGAGAAATATGGATTATATTTGCCTTTGGGAGTCATAGACTCTCTAGTTCAGGTTTCAACACTGCCTGTAAATAAGAATCATATGTACAGTTTCTGAAAAATTATCTAAAAATGGGAAAATAAGATAAAATATTGATGACACGTGTTTTCAGTGTAATAAAAAGGTAAAAACTAGTGAAACTTATTTAGGAGAATGTAATTTGGTTTGATTCATTATTTACTGTTGATTAAACACTCAGGCATGGTGGAGTATTGTAGTTTATCTTGTAGATTTTTGTTTTACAGCGATAAAAAATATTTTCTGTCGTATGGAGTGTAATACCCTAGAGATTGTATTTTATTAACCAATTTCCTAATCTAGCCAGTCACCCTATGTTCATATAACTATCCTAGCTTCCCAGGCTAAATTAATTCAGGAATACCATTATGTGTCATCATATATAATATATCAATATATATTATTATATATCATCATAAATAAATATCATTTATGTATGAGATGAATGAAACCTCACTAATGAATTTTTGAATACAGTTTTGACATGTTTCTTTGTGTAAGAAACATGATTTTTAAGCTATTTGAAAGTTACCATTGAACAATGACTTTTTAACTCTGTAGATAATCAGCCCAATTACAAACCTCCATATTTGGAAGCCACTCTTTCTAAGTTCATTGGTTTTCCAGGATGACATTAAGAAAGACTCCGCAAAATGAAGACTATGAAGGATGCACTCTGTGTTCTTCTACTCATATATAGTTCATGCATCAGTCTTATTAAGGTCTTCAAACCTTATCTTCTCTGAACACTCCTTTATTCCCAGCCAACAGCCACCCCGAGGGAGTTCATTTCCCTTGCAAAATGAGGGCATTTTACTCTCATTTCTATTGTATAGTAAATTTTGTTCATGTATCACTCTCATTAAGTTTTTATTTACTTGGGCAGAAATCCTGTCTTAGTTATTTCTGTTTTGCCACCTCTTAATCCACTGGCAAGAAGGGAATGCATATAAAATGGAAATATGCTAACAAAGAATCTCAGGAATAAAGGAATAAAGGAAAAAAAAAACATAAAAATGAAGCCTCTCAAATTGCCAAATTCATATTAAGCAAAAAAGTCAAACTTATAAAGAGGAGAAGAAAGGGGTTTGTGTTGGAAAAGAGTGGGATAAGAAATAATGAATGAAAGGTCTCATACAATTTTATTAAAATGTTTCAATTAAAATATTTCAAAATTAGAGGAACTGACTTCAGTGTGTTTATGTCTGGTCCTAAATGCTTTGCCTGTGTGAAAGCATACTACCTTTTATTTAAATGAATTCTCTTAACGGTCTAAAACATCCCCTAGGTCAACGTAGCATTTATATAGTTTTCTTGTCTAAGTTTGCTTACAAATCTTAAAATAACGGCAATTAAACAACAAATGTGCTCCTCACTACCTTATGAGATTTAATATGAGAATAATTTTCTTTTATACTATATTTTGGAGTATATGAAAATTACACTTCCCAATTTAACTACTAACATGAAATAAAACATGCACTTGTTTCATCTGTCTCTTGAAGGAATATTTCAGAGTCACTGAAGAACTGCTAGATAAAAGAAATTGACAAATGTTTTTGTAGATTTTTTTCAAAGGAAAATTTATTTTTGAAAGTGTGAGGGATTTTTTTTCAGGTTTGTGTGAATCATGTTTCTTTTCTGTGTCAGAATCTCGACCTACTCCTGGTTATGCTTGCTTTCCCCCCGCCCCCCCAGTTCTTTCTGGTTTCCTTTAATCTTTTTCCTTGTTAAGTTGTCTTCTGTGCAGGATTAAGCCTGAAGATTTTAACATTTTTTTTTCCCCTCAGCTTTTTCTAAATCAAATGTGGTTGAAATCAGGTGATGACTATATGGAGAGGCCATGAGACCAGAGAGAGAGAAAGTGAAGGCCATGCTAATAAGACAGGCCAAGAGGAGTGCAGGCAAAGCTCTGCAGGTAATTAACAGGACATCCTTTTCTCTTCAGAGACTGGAAAAATGGTTGATGAAAGAAGTGAAATTACTCACAAGTTACCTCTGAGCCCTTTTTTATTCGCATTTCTTTTTGCATGAGAAAAACTCTCGGTTAATGGGAAAATGACATTTAGAAACTTGAACTCTGGTTTGGAAGTAATAATGACTTTGCCCCGAAGTTTTAGAAATAACTAGAAAAGAAGGACCTTTATTTCACGTTAGGAATTAAATTGGGAAGTGTAATTCCTCATATGCTCCCAAATATATTATAAAGGAAAATTATTCTCATACTAAGTCTCATAAGGTAGTGAGGAGAACATTTGTTGTTTAATTGCCCCCATTTTAAGATTTGTAAGCAAACTTAAGACAACAAAACTGTATAAATACTATGTTGACCTAGGGGATGTTTTAGATCCTTAAGGAACAGAAGGACCTTTGTTTCAAAAATACTACAAAATGAGTTCTAATCAGATACATCTTCAAAAGTTCATTTCTCTAAACTATTACAATGCACACATATCAGTGTTCTACCTTCAATGTGCATCTATATGTCTTAGTTTTCCTTCTCTAATTTTTATCTAGTGATCTTTAATGGTTTGATTTAATCTAACACTTTTTGTTTGTTCATTCATTTAATTAGAGAGGAAAGTAACACATTTTAGTTTTGCTTTGTTTGCCAAATTCAAATAGTGACCCATCAACCTTCCTTGTTTTCTTAAATTCTGGTTGGTTATCTAGATTGTGGCATTCGTCCAACCCCCCTGTTCAGAAGGTGGCAACTTTACTGTTAATTAAAGATAAGGATTCTGATCCTTGTTTCACCTTGATAATCAGAGGCACTCCAGGAGGTCTATTAGAATTAGTTTTCAGTGGGCTCATTAGCATAATATTGAGAAAGAAAATTTTCAAAAGCTATATTTAGAAATGGGTCAGGAGACAAAGAAATACATTTCATTATTAAGGGAAACAAAAGAACTTTAATCAAGAGTTGTTTACTCTACATCTCTCGAATTACAACTTTGGGTCTTTATCAGCAATTATATATGTTTAATTTTTTTCTCAACTTTTATATGTGTTGAGAACCTCACTCTGAAAAGCTATGTATAGAATCTACCATTTTATGATTTTACTAAGTCATATAAACAGTGAAGCTAGAAAGCAACATGAAAATAAAGAAGAGTCATTATGGTTAGAAAGTTGATAAGCTACACAAAACCTTCTATGCTTCTCCTTGACTGGAAAGATAGCTGCTATCATTGTGAAAGTGACCTGTATATCCAAAAACTCAGTAGAAAAATAACTGAATTAATAATCTGATTTAAAAAATCCCATAGACCATAAAAGGTATTTCTCAAGAGAAAATACACAAATGACCAATGATTACATGAAAAAAAATAATAATAAGTTCAATATCACTAACCATTTGGAAAATTTAAGTAAGCATATATGTCAGCCTAGTAAGAATGGCTTTTTATCAAAAAGACTAAAAGTAAAAAGTGCTGGTAAGGATGTGGAGAAAAGAAAACTTTCACACCATTGGTGGGAATGTAAATCAGTATATCCATTATAGAAACGGTTTAGAATATCCTCAAAATATTAAAAGTAAAACCACCATATAATTCATCAACCCTCCTACTTATTAAATATTCAAAGGAAATGAAATTAGTATGTCAAAGAGACATGTGCACTCTCATGTAAATAACAGCACTAAGAAATGTAAGCAACAGCACAACCACTAAGAAATGGAAGCATAACCACTAAGAACCTAAATATCCATCAACTGGCAAATGGATAAAGAGAATGTGGCACATACACACAATGGAATACTCTTTAGCCATAAAAAGAATGAAATTCTGTGGTTTGTGACAACGTGGATGGAACTGGAGATCATTATGGTAAATGAAATAAATCAGTAACAAAAAGACAATTACTCCATGATCTCACTCTATGTGGGATAAAGAAGAAGTTTATCTCATAAAAGTTAAGAATGGAATGGGGTTAGGAATGGGAAAATGTTGATCAATGGGTGGGTGCTAAGTTATAGATAGGAACAAGAAATGCTTCTATGCCATTGAACTGTAGGAGGACAGTAGATAACCAAAATGTATGTATATGGTGAGCATAATGTATATTTCAAAAAGTTAGAAAAAAGTATTTAAATTTTTTTACTATAAAGAAATAATAAATAATTGAGAAAAATATTTAACCTGATTAAATATTATACAATGTATATATTTATCAAAGCATTCTATTAATAAGTCTATTTTTGTGTTTTCATGTATTAGTTATAAATAAATTTTTAAAAGGAGGTGGGTTCTTTGTGACACAATTAAAGGTGATTGCCCTTGTCAAAGGTGGGGGTGAGGATGCTTTGAAGTTGTTTTACCCTGTTTAGCCCCCCAGGTACTCAAAGGCCTCTGCAGGCATGTTTCCATGAGGCCTGATTACTGCTTAAACTGGCAGCAGACCCTGGTGTCATCCACATGGTTCTGCTTCTGCAGAAATGCAGGATGCTGGAGTTAGGGCATCATGGAGGATTCCACTGAGATCTCCATGGAAGATCTTGGAGGCCAAGCAGAGTATAGCATGGCTATGAGGTGCCCCACTCCACCAAAGCTCCTGTGTTGATGAAGGAATATTCAGAGATAAAATGATTGGATTGTGAAAACTGTGACCTAATCAGTCTAAGTTTGAATGTTGATGGGTATGTTCATCTTTATCAGGTCCTCATATATTTTGGATGCCAAACCTTTTTGTACAACATTTGCGAATATTTTCCCATTTCTTTATAGACTGTCTCTAAATCCTGTTGATTGTTTTCTTTGTTGTGCAAAATGTTCTAAGTTTGATGTAACCCCATTTGTCCATTTTTACTTTGTTTGTGCTTTTGAAGGCTTACCTAAAAAATTGTTGCCTGCAACCGTGACTTTAAGTGTTTCCTTGGGCTGAGGTTGTGGCTCAGCAGTAGAGCAGTTGCCTTCCATGTGTGAGACACTGGGTTCGATTCTTAACGCCACATACAAATTAATTAATAAAATAAAGGTCTGTCAATAATTAAAAATATTTTTTAAAAAAGTGTTTCCTTTATGTTTTCTTATAATGATTTTATAGTTTCAGATTTAAGATTTACGTCTTTGATCCATATTGGGCTGACTTTTGAATGTAGTGAGAAAAAGGGATCTCATTTCATTTTTCTGGATAGGCCTATCTGGTTTTGCCATCATCATTCATCTGTCTTTTCTCCTCTGTACATTCTTGGCATCTTTGTCAAAAAACAGTTGGCTGTATTAGGGTGAGTTAATTTTTGTGTTCTCTATTTTGGTTCATTTCTTTGTTTTTATACTAGTACAATGCTGATTTGGTAACTACATCTTTGTATGTTTTGAAGTCAGGTATGGTGATACCCTCAGTCTTGTTTCTTTTTCTGAGGATTATTTTCAATATTCTGGGTCTTTTATGGTTCCATACTAATTTTAGAAATTTTCTTTATTTCTGTGATTAAAGTTATTGAAATTTTGTTTGGGATTGCATTTAATCTATCGATCACTATAGGCAGCATAGTCATTTTAACTTTTGATTAATCTGATTCTTGAACATGAGGTATATTTCCATTTTTGTGTGTCCTCTATAATTTTTCCCGAGTGTTTTATAGTTATTGTTATAGATATCTTTTACTTTGTTGATAAAGTTTATTCATAAATATTTTGGGGTTTTGTAGGTATTGTGAATAAGATTGCTTTCTTAGTTTATTTTCCAGCAGGTCCTTTTTGGTGTGTAGTAGTTTTCCATCCATTGCTGGATGGACTTTTTCCATTCACAATGAGAGAAAAATATCAATTCTTTAGCATGGATTGTTTATAACCCATACATAATATATTCCTTTACAGTATTTCTGATCTAAAGTTATGCTCCTCTTCCTCACACACTAAATTTCAAGAACATCACTATTCTTTTCATTTATGAAGTATTTTAAATCAGAGACTTTCAGTCCTTATTCCATATTTGAATTTCTAGGATAACTTAAAATATACTGAAAGAAAATATTTTATTTTGATGCTTTCAAGTATACTAATAGATAAATGCCTTATAAACTTGAATTCATTTTGCTGGGTTTATATTTAAGAATTGTAGCTATTTTCTACTGTTGCGAAAGCAAATGGCCCAAAATTATTGACTTAAAGGCAGGATAATGTGTTTGCTGAGCATGTGAAAGGCACTGGGTTTGATCACTAGCAGCAGCAGCAGCAGAGATAACAACAAAAGGTCCAAAGTCTGACAGTCTAATGTAGATTGCACAGGGTTAAAATCAAAATTAAAAGCCAAGCCATGTTTCTTTCTAGAGAAACAACCCTATTTAGCAATATACCAAATAAAACAACTTAATCATAAGAATTATTCTCAGTGAAGAAGCCACAGCACATCTTTACTCTCATCTTCCTCCTTACCACTACTATGCCATGTACCTACCTGCCACTCTCCCTGCAGCTGGGATGAAATGATGAGCACCCCTCCTTGTCAGCCACTTAGGAGAAGTCAAGTCCTTGCAACAGTTGCAATAATGCAATTAGCATGCATTATTGATGTCTGTCTACCCCCGACCTTCACTGAGGTCTTCCATTCACTACACAGTAGCAATGATCATTTCAGAGCATTACATCACAAATAGAGGTGGCTTGAGTCTAAGCAACTTAAGTAATCTAAGTAACTGCTATTAGAAGCCTCTTTCTTGGTTCAGTGAATACTATTTCTTTACATGTATTGGCAAAGGCATTACCAAATTTCTCACCTGGAACAGTCATCTATAGAGCTGACCAGAAGTGCAGAGTAAATCAATATGATTAAACACACACATACAATCAGAACATTTCTACTGTGATTGTATTAACCTTCAGTTCTCCTTACTCCAGCATTGAACTTGCCCCCAGGACTGAGGAGATTTAGCTTACAATAATGAACCTATGGGGAAGAATCTGTTCATAAAAGAAATGTTCAAAACAAACCTAACAATAATGAATAATTGGACATCAATGTCTTAGTTTTTGTTAAGGTTTGTAAATACTGTTTGAATATGATGTAGATTGCTCTCTTCAATTGTAATTAATTTTTCTGTTGATTCTCTGGGCTGCTTTTTCACAATGGGAGCTTTGAAATGGAAAGGCACTTGCATGCCAGCGTATTTGCCCAGCTGTGTTGTAATTGTCTTAAAATTCGAGCTGATGGAAGAAAAACAAACAATGCAAGACTTTGTCCTCAACCTCAGACGCTGAAAATGAGAGCAACCAAAGCAAGTCTGACATTAAAAGTGAAAACATAACCCATTACAAACCCAACATGTAGGTTCTTTCAGTTTGAATGAGATGTTTTATCATAAAAAATGTACCAAGGCCAACTCTGGTGGCTCCAGGTTAAGATGTGAAAAAAAAATTGACAGAGAATTTTAAATAACCAAAACTTTAATTTCTTCTATGGCCTAAGTTGTTTTAATGTCTATTTTTTAACTTCTTAGATTTAAAAAAAAAGGGAATAAAAAGTATTATAAAATTTGTATCAATTTATGATAAAATTTATATCTTTATCATAAGAATTTATGATAATAAAACAGCTGAGATTCTGTAAGGTATAGGTCTTCAAAAGGTGTGGTTATATTGTTCCTGCTGCACTCCTAGATGACTACTCAGCTGAAACCTCTGAAATATCCTATTAGTGTCAACTTCCTTTAATGTAGTAGCCCTTAACCCTTGCTGCCTATTAGAATTAACTTGGGAGTTCAAACAAAACAAAACAAAACAAAATTAGGCTTGTCTGTGCCCCTATTGATTCTGACTTAATTGGTCTGCCATGAGGACTAATCATTGGCATTTTAAGAGCTTTCCTCTGGCCCAGATAATTTTGATGTGCAGCATGAATTGAGAACCACTGCTTATATGTTTGGACAGTCTTTATCAAAGTCTATCCTTATCACAACTGCTCTCCACACTACCCTAATCCACTGGGCCTCAGCTTATTTAGTTGCGAGCTGTTGTCTTAAACTTCACTTCTAATTTCCAAGCTTCCCTCCACAGAATGTTGATATATAGTATATTAGCTTTGTATCACTACAGTGAGATACCTAAGGCATCAATCTTTATACAGCGAAAAGGTTTGTTTTGATCTCAGTTCTGTAGGTTCCTGGGCATGGTACCAGCATTGGCTCAGTATTGGCAGATGTTGGAGTGAACAATCACCTCTTGAGCCAGGAAGCAGACAGGTGTGTGTATATTGGGGAGGGGATTCATGCTTTAAAAATAACCTTCTCGTGAACTACAAAGCTATCTCATAAGAACTACCTTCCTTGGGCATGTCCCCAGTGACCAAAGCATCTCCCACTAGGTACCATCTCTAAAAGGTTCCACCTCCTCCCAACACTACCACCCTGTGGACCAAGCACTAACATGTAAACCTTGGGTGGGAGTACTTAAACACATCCAAAAAATATCATATAGAAAGACCATTTTTTTCTATCCTTTAATCCCCCAGAACAAAGTTGGATTATTTGGAATATATAAAGCGAATTACTCTATAAAATAAAGGTGGTATAATCCATTCCCAGAGAGTAAAAGAATGTATAAACTATCCAAACATGATCTCTTTTCTCAAAAAATACTTTTAGTTGTAGGTGGGCACAACACCTTTATTGTATTTATTTATTTTAATGGTATTCTGAGGATTGAACCTATTGCCTCACATGTGTGAGGCAAGTGCTCTACAACTGAGCCACAACCCCAGCCCTCAGATAGGATCTCTCTATATGAAAACCTGGAGTTTTGAATTTTCCCCCTTCTGTATCAGAAACAAAGTCTTTTCCCAGTCAGTTAGGCATAAATGTTTGTTCCCCTTTTGAAATTTGACTCTCTATGATTAGTTCACTTCTAAGATTTATTATCTAACCTCCCCCAAGGCATTCAATAGAATACTATGATTTGCAGAGTCATACACCCCACCCCCCAATAATTTCTGAACAACACCATAATTAACTATAGTACTTAGGAAGAGGAATTTCTGAGAGTAACAGAGACTTAAAATGTAGGTGCTTGAATATCATTGTTTATTTATTTTACCAATAAATATGTTGGTAAATGCAGTCTTGGAATGACATGGCAGCTATAAGGTCTCAGACCCAAACTACTTTTAACATTCTATTCTCTAATCTAGCGTATAACCCAAATGTATGATCTATGACAAAATTTTAGTCATTATACTAAAAAGGATAAATGTAAAGGAGAGCATTTTCTGAAATCTGAATAATAATACTACTACTTACAATTAGTTTTTATTAATTTGATCACAAGAGTTCTTTGAGGAAGAAGTTAGGTGCTGAAGATTAGTAACTAGGTGTCATTTCCTCAGAGGATTCATAATAGCAATATGATGTAGGACTTGAAACTAAAGTTAGCAAAGAATTTAGAGTAGGTTTTGGTGCTGTTAAAATTAATCTCCTCAAAAGTGTGTTCTTCACAGTGGGATAACAATAAATGTGGTCAGGGACTCATTTTCCTAGCTAGTACAAGTGTCAGCTAAAGATAGCTTGCAACTGAGTCCTCAGGAATTTTCTTTGACTAAAGGGAGTTGCCACACCCAACTTTATGCCTCATATCCAGGGTTCAACCCACTTCTATTAATCATTCAATGTAGAATTACAAAGGCATTTCACCTTGCATCAAGTGTGGATCATTCTGACATATTATCCCTGCTCCTGAACTTCTGCATTGGCCAAGGATACTTCATCTCAGATCAGATTGTCCCTCTATATAATCCCAATTTCCATACTTCTTCATATGTGTTTTCCCCAGAAGCACTCAGAAATATATCATGTGCATGTAGAACTCTGTCACAAGACTGCTTTCCCAAATGCTAACTAAGGATAGTTTATAACAGGAGTGATTTTAATAAGCAAACTCTGAAAAGGGAAATTGAAGTTGGGTCATAAGCAGTCTGAATAGCAGTAAGATTCTTGTTGTGTCAAGGTAGATGATTACTAGTCCCTATCATGCTATTGTGGTACAATTACTTAAACTCTCATCTGTGGGGTAGTGGGATCTGATACTACAGAAAGCAATGCAATTGTGAATGTGATCTTTTTAAAAAATATTTATTTTTTAGCTTTAGGTGGACACAATATCTTTATTTTACATTTATGTGGTGCTGAGGATCGAACACAATGCCTCATGCAAGCCAGGCAAGTGCGCTACTACTTGAGCCATATCCCCAGCCCCGTGAATGTGATCTTATCACTACTATGGAAAAGGTGTGTCCGCACTAAAATTAATGTTGAAATTTGATTCTCAATGGAGCAGTGTTGACATATAATGAGACCTTTAAGAGGCAATTATGTAATGAGGGCTCCACCCAAAAAAATAGATTGATGTCTTTCTCCACATCCTGGGTTAAGTGTCTCCAGAGTATATTAGGTCTCCAGGGAAAGAATTGGGTTTAATGATACTGGATTAGTTACCTTGAGAGTGTATCGTTATAAAGCAAGATTATTCCTAGTGTTTTGACTTCTTCCATATACATGTCTGCTCACTATTCTTACTCAAAGTCCTACCACCTGATGCCATTTACTAGGCGGGTTTAACCACAACCTAAGAAGATACAGGAACCATAGTCTTCAACCTCCAGATGCTAAATAAACTTATTTTCTTTATGTGTACCCAGCCTCAAGTGTTTTGTTGCAACAATGCAAAACATACTAAAACACTCACATTTCTGAGAAGGCTTCGAAAAGTAGAAATTATAAGGACTGTGGAATCATTTAGCAATTTTGGGAAGAAAGACAAAGACTATCTCACCATTTTAAGGTGATATATGCACGTGAGAGCTTTCTCTTAGCAGTATATAAAAAACTTTTCATTTTGTGGAGAAGGAAGACAGAAAAATATCAAGACTAAGCCCAGGGTTTCAAAGTGTAACAGTAGTGAAAATCCAGATATTTGAATTTTCAACTGCATCATATCTTCTGTGCTTGGAACAGAGACATCTGGATAGATTTATTCAAGAACTGTGTATTCCTGGTCATCTCTGAACTCTCTTGATCAGTAGAAATGACACAGTGCTCTCTTGTTTAAAGATAATGCAGATACCTTTTTCTTTTTTTTTATTCTTTATTCCCATGGTATAAGCTCCCATATGCTTTTCTTCTCCTTTCTGAGTCACAAGACCAATTAATAGGGAGAAATTAGAGTATAATTTGCATAGCAAAGCAATCGTCTGCCAAGGAAAGAAATGAAATTCATGCTAAATGCGTTCAATGTCCTAGCAAACATGTATGACAAGAGCCAGGAAAAGCAGAAAGGGGCTGATTCTGGAATGCTTTTGTTAAGGAGGATGCAGCCTAAATCAGAGAGGGAAGAGAGCTTGTTAAAATGAGAGCGCTCTCTCATTATGCAATAGTTAATGACTTTAGTTCCAGAGGACACTAGTTGATAGTGCTCATGTGTTATTAAGACTGTTTTTGGAAGCTTAAGAAAAGGAATGGTCCAAATGAAATGAAATAGAAATGCCTGTATTGTGACAGAAGTGAAGAGATCAAAGACTCAGGTCAGCTGAAGTTACCATTAATGCTGAGATATCACCATCAGTCTCCTCATGTTGGAAAGACCCTAAAGGATAATCTATTTTCCAAGTTGATAAGAACTACACTGACGGGGTGGGAACAAGCATTGTTGAGACATTTATAAACAACATTTCTTGGTAGGATAGGGTTAGTTATAGGAGATGCTGTTCCAGAACTGAGCTCCTTGATGAGCAGTGGGGTGATAGTATGTAGAAGCTAATGAAGAACATGTTGTGGTGCTGAGTCATCAGAAGCCATAAAGTCACAATTACTGTGTGGGTGGCAAGGAGGGACACTGGGGGAGTGCTATTTTCCAGAAAGCTATGGAGGTCAGAAATAGAACACAGTGTTCTAATAAGCAAGACAGATGGGCAGCCAACGTATTGCTGAATATTGATCAGAATTCTGAGGGCAGCCACTCTTATAGAAATTATAACACCTTTCCCAATTTCTTGACCTGAAGTGGTTCTGTGAATCAAAAACTACTGAGAAGAGACAGAGTTCAATGGAGAAAGGATATAGAGCGATAGTTCTCCTAGGCCTTCTGAATAAGGACCTGTGACCATTAATACAGGTAACTACATACTAGGAATCAAGAACTGATGCAAACAAGATTGTTATTTGGTATCAGTATCTAAGACTTATCTTAATGCATTGTTGTGATCCCTTTTACTAGAGTGAGGACAGGTGAGGTGCAGATGATTAAAAACTATCCTGAGCACACCATCTCTCAGTGAGTGTTCTATGTCTGTGAACTCACATGCTGACACTTTCATGGTTATCAAATATATAACTCAATGAATATACATAGTGATTGATAACCCCCCCCAAAAAATAATTGTTCTTCAGTTTATAAGAGCTGTCATGCTGTGGTGAGCCAAGAAATAGACTCTAAAACTGTTACTCCCCTGGCCGAGGTAATATAGAAGCAATGTCAACTTCCAGGGCAAATACAGAGATTAGCTCTGTTTTTGATTATCTAAAGGTTGTAGGAGATCTATCCCCATCATATTTCCCTTTAATTCATAATCTAGCACTTATAAAAAATATGGACCCTGGCACATGACAGTGATTATTACAAACACAACCAAGTAGTATCTCCAGTTGCAGCTGCTATGCCAAATATGGTATCTTTGTGAGAGCAGATTAACTTAGTCTGGGGCTTGCAAGAGAAATGATAAAAAGTATGCATTTCAAGAGAAATGATGAAAAGCAGTTCACATTTGTTTGGGACAAACACAGGGATACATTTCACATTGTGCTCCAAGGCTATGTTAATTCTTCTGCCTTCTGCCTTAGCAAACTTTGAAAGGTCCTGGACCATCTGGACATTTCACAGAAGATAACATTGATCCACTATTTAGATGCCATTAAGTTAATTAAATTAGGAGAGCAAGATGTAATGAGTATATTGGAAGCCAGGATAAGACACATGCAGTCCACAAGTGAGAGATGAAACTGTAATGTTCCAGAAGCTTCAATATTTTAGGAGTCCAGTGGTCTTGAGAATACCAAGAATACTTCTTCCAAATGAAGGAAAAAATTATCACATCTTACATCTTCTAGCCTAAGAAAGTAGGGAAACAAATACAAGGCCTTTTGAGGTCCTAGGTAGCATACTCCATGATTGCTTGAGAATTGCTTGAGAATTAATTAACAAAGTGACATGAAGGTGGGCCTCTCAGAACACACACCGAGCCTGGATCAGCTGAATTCAAGCTCCCGTTCGTCTGCGTCTCACAGACAAACTGCTGTGACTCAGCACTAAACGATCCCGCTGAAACAACTGGTCGGCCCTTCTGAACCTGCGGAGGTTAATACCAACCGAGCCTTCATAGGCAGTGGCCACAGGATTGAGACAGGGCTTGGGAGAGCCAGTCAGGACCCACCCGTTGCATCAGTAACCCGGCAAAGGGAACGAACTGTCACCATTCGCATGGGATATCACCATGGCAGAGAACTGACGTCACCAGAATGTGGTGGAGAAGATAACTTCATTGAAACCGGCAGCGGCAGGTGTGTAACCCCCTAGCCCTCCCTCTCCACACAGCGGGGAAACCTTAAGGGCCCCACCCAGCTCTCCCGTGAGCGTGATAGTCAGACCGAGGGAATCAGGAGTGGCGCGGGACCCGCAGCGCAGAACCCCCGGCTACCACTCCCACCTGCGCTGACAACTGAGGTCTCTTGCACCAGCTACCGGGGGCGTGGCTACTGGAGGGCAAGCAAAATTCCGCTGAGGGTTCTCAGCCCCAAGCTCCACAAACTTAGGGTCTGAGGGAATGGCAAACAGGGAGAGTGTGCCCAGTTGTTCAAGAAAATAGGGCTCCCAAGAGCAGTAGACCTGGCGTGTAGCCAGTATTGTGGTGAGCATCACCGGTGAGCGGGGCCTGGCTTGAGGAAAAGTGGGGAAGTTACTAGACACAAGAGAAGGCCCTAGGCACTCAGGATTGGAGACCCGCCCAGTCTGGGAGGAGGAGCTACTGCACAGTGATTGGTTCCTGTGTATTGAGAGGAGAAGCTTGGCCCGGTGGGCACAGCTCCACCTACTGGAAGAGAAGTTAATCAAACTCTAAGACTGCATTTATTAATTTTTTTTATTATTATTTGTTTTTTTATTTTCATTTTTTTATTTTTTTAATTTTTTAAAAATATTTTTTATTATTTTTTTAATTTTAATTTTTATTTTTTTTTAATTTTTTTTTTTAAATTTTTTTCTTTTCTATTTTTTTTCTTTTGTCTTTTCATTTCTTTTCAATTTCCTTATTCCCCCTTCCTTGAATTCTACCTGCTTACTCTCATTCTCTTTAGTGACTTCTTCCCTTCCCTTCTAATACCTTTCCTACCAAGCATCAAATAAATTTATAAGAGTAAACAGTAACTCAGCAGTCAAACAGAACAAGAAGTAACATGAGCAGCATGAAAAAGCAAGGAAGAAAAGGAGTACAAACAATGCAGGACAGCATAAATATTCAGGAGGACCTAGAGGCATCAGAAAAATGGTCAAATAAAGAGCTCAAGGAATACCTTAGACAGATGAAGTGGAACCTTAAAGAGGATATGAGACAGCAAATTCAAACAGTGAAAGAACACATTGAAAATGAATTACATAAACAGATAAAAGAAGCAAATAAGCATCTTTATCAGGAGATAGAGATTATAAAAAAATCACACAATAATTCTAGAAATGAAGGAAACTATAAACCAAATCAAAAATTCAAATGAGAGTATCACTAACAGAGTGGAGTAAGTAGAAGCCAGAATGTCAGACAATGAAGACAAAATATATCATCCTGAAAAGAGTCTAGCCAACTCAGAAAGGCTGGTAAAAAATCACGAGAAAAACATCCAAGAGATATGGGATAACATAAAAAAAAC
>NW_026000075.1:6825611-6846731 GCF_001458135.2 Marmota marmota marmota
CATGAGGTGGGAGGGAAAGGGAGAGAAAATGGAAATTGCATGGAAATGGAAGGAGACCCTCATTGTTATACAAAATTACATATAAGAGGTTTTGAGGGGAATGGGAAAAAAAACAAGGAGAGAAATGGATTACAGTAGATGGGGTAGAGAGAGAAGATGGGTGGGGAGGGAAGGGGGGATAGTAGAGGATAAGAAAGGTAGCAGAATACAACAGACACTAGTATGGCATTATGTAAAAATGTGGATGTGTAACCAATGTGATTCTGCAATCTGTATTTGGGGTAAAAATGGGAGTTCATAACCCACTTGAATCTAATGTATGAAATATGATATGTCAAGAGCTTTGTAATGTTTTGAACAACCAATAAAAAAAAAGTGACATGAAGAACTTCCAAGTTGAAGTTGAGCTGATAATAGGAAAGGACTCTACAGCTTTTCCAGGCTAAAGTAAAAAGTGATGCTTTCATTTGGACAAAATGGTTCTATGAGGTTAGGGTAGTATCTCTGGACTTTAGCACTGTCAACATTTAGACCAGATGATTCTTTCTTTGTTGTGGGGAATTTCCCCTACATTGTAGGGCATTTAACAGCATCCTTGATCTCTATCCACTAGATGCTAGTTGCAAATCATCCCCTCCCCAGTCATGACAATCAATCATGTCTCTACAGGTGGTCTGGGGGAGGGCAAAATCATCCCTGGTTGAGAACCACAGCACTACAGGCTTTTGTGGTGGGGAATGACACCATGTAGGTTTAGGATAAGCTATGTAACGAAATCACAAACCAGATGTATAAAATACGGGGCAAAAAATAAACTCTCTGCAGTAGAGATATACACCATTGTGCAGGGAAAAAAAAAAGCAAAAACATGACCTGATAAGGTATGGACCCTGAGAAAGTGAAGATTCTATCCATAAAGCATCAAGTTATTCTATCAAAGTTCTCACTAATAAACTGCTCTCTGACAATTTCATATGTACCACCAAGTAAATAGGTACATATGAAATTAGGCACATGAAATGTCAGAGGGCACACATTTGTTTCACTAGTATTTTCCAAACCTTATGTCATCGACAAATCTAGGTTTGTACATCTTCTTTAGTTCACACTTCAGGTCACAAGAGGAATATCATAACCAACTGAAGAGAGAAGGAAAATTTCGCTTGGTTCAAGGTCTACTTAATTTATATCTGAATACAAACTGAAAATTAACTGTTGTTACATTACAGTCTTATAGGAGGAACTAACTAAGGATGTAATAGTTGACTCATGTTGACATAGTTGCTAAAGCATTTTAATTGGGAAGAAGTCAGTTTTTCAATAAATACTCTGGAATAATAGCGACTTGAATAAAAGTGAACCTCATCCGTTTCATCACAACACAAAAATTAACTCAAAGTCAGTCAAAACTTCATACAAAAAAGTTAAAACTATAAAATTTGTAGAGAAAATATAGAAGATATCATTAAGGCAATTATAAATTTCCCTGTATAAAATATGAAAACCCAAGTAATAAAATTAGTTTAATTTAGTACTATCCAAATTAAAAACATCTATTCTTTAAAGTAGATTTTTTTTCACTGTTAGATGTCAAACCCAGGGCCTTGTGCATGCTAGCTTAGTACTCTAATAGATCTGTATCTCCAGCTCAACTAAAATACTTCGTTAATAAAATAAAAATGTAGGCCACAGACTGAGAGAAATATTTGTTATAAGTATATTAAACAAAGACAGCTATCTCTAATATCTGAAGAACATATGCAATTATTTTTTTAATATTTTTTAGTTGTAATTGAACATAATACCTTTATTATATTTATTTATTTTTATGTGGCATTGAGGATCAAACCCAGGACCTTGCACGTGCTAGGCGAGTGCTAATAGAACTGTATCCACAGAGCGCTCCACATCTGAGTCACAACCCCTGCCCCCATATGCAATTTTTTTACATAAGCAAATAGTGTAATAAAAGATTTAAGTGAACAACCTTTCAGAAAAGAGGAGATAGAAGTGTCAAATAAGCATACAAAATATAGTTAGCAGAATGTTTTATTAAATAAATGTAAAGTAACACTTCAAAATAAAGTAAAACAGAATAAAAGCAATGCATCCATATGAATGACTCAAATTCAAAGACTAGTAATATGAAGTGGTGGCATTTGGAACTCTCACATATTACTGAAGGAGATGTAAAATGGTAAAAGTGCTTTGAAAAACACTTTGGATTTTTTTTTTATAAACAAAATGAGCCACCAATTCTCTTCTTCTTATTTAAAGGACAGCAACATAAGCATGATTCATGTAAATATTTTCACATGAATATCTATCACATCTATAATTTGAAAATAAAAACCCAAATTTTATCAAAAAGTTAGTATGTAAAGAAATTGTAAAAATGGATGCAATTAAATATGAATCAATATAAAAAACAGCTACTGATAGTTACAACATGAATGATTCTCAAAACAGTCATGCTTAAAATAAGTGGTAGACTCACACACAAAAAAGGCATGTGGTATTATTTCATTCATGCCTAATTCTGGAGCAGGCAAATCTAACATATAGTGACAGAAAGCAGGCCAGTGCTTGCCTTAGGTGAGGAATGGAAGTGGAATTAACTACAATTGGCATAAGGGGAAATTCTAGAGTGACAGAAATATGAATCTCTGTGCATGCTTGTGGTTACACAGAGGTATATTTTTGTCAATAATTTACAAATTCTAACAATAAAATGAGTGCATTTAACTTTATAAATTATACCTAAAGTACTTCAATAACCTAAAGAAAGAGGGAATAGATTTGAAAGATCTAATGACAAGAGAATGCTATTAAAAGAAAAAAATAAATTAGAGAATATGATAAATGGAGAGAATAGGCAAAAAACAAACAAACAAACAAAAACCAAACAATAAAAAAAAAAACCTCTAAACACACACCTTTTGATTCTCTGAAGTTTTAAAACAAAGAAAATTAACATCAAAAGCGATGGGAAGAATTGTGGAATGAGAGACATTATTACCCTATATACACATGTATGATTACACTACTGGAGTTTCTCTGTACCATGTACAGCCAGAGGAATGAGAAGTTGTGCTGCATTTGTGTACAATGTGTCAAAATGCATTCTACTGTCATGTATAAACTAATTAGAACAAATTAAAAAAAATTAAAAAGTGATAATATTTCCCAAATTCTGAAATCCAAGAAGATATGCCATATCAAAACTGATCAAGAGGTAGCTAGATAAGCTATGTTAATCAGAGAAAGTAGAATTCAAAGCAAAAAATATTACTTTTCAAATAGGATCATTTTATAATAATAATAAAGTCAATTGTCTAAAAAAATTACATTGCTAATGTGAAACAAATATATGAAACAAAACATGACTAAATGGGGGGATAAATTTGCAATTATAATTGGAGACTTCAACATAACTATCCCAATAACTGACAGAAAAATAAAACAGATATGAATATAGAATATTAAAGCACTATCAACCAAGTTAACCAAAACAGCATTTTAAAACACTTCATCTAACAAAATAGAATCCACATTGTATTCCAGTGCACATAGAACATTCAACAAAATAGATATTTGAGGCTAAAGAATGAACTTTAGCCAATATAACAGTATAAAAATTATGCTAAGCATGTACTTGGATCATAACTGATTTAAACTAGAAAGAGTTGACAGGAAGGTACTTATAAGTTTTATGAAATTTTGGAAATATGCAACAAACTTCAAAATTAATAATTGGTCAAAGAGGAAATCTCAAGGAAAATTTGAATAATGTTTGTACCAAAATTTTCAACACACTTGTATTTATAAAATTCAGCTAAAGAAGTGCTTAAGAGGAAATATACACCCTTAAATCCTCTACTGGAAAATAAAAGAATTAAAGTAGGAACTAGCCAGGTGCAGTGATGCATGCCTATGATCTCAGCTACTCAGGAAGCTGATGCAGGAGGATTATAGGTTTGAGGTCAGCCTGGGGAAGTTAGTGAGACCCTGTCTCAAAATAAGATGGAAAAGGCTGGGGTGTAGGTCAATGGTAGAACACCCCTATGTTCAATCCCCACTTATCACCTGCCCTCCACACACAATAGGACCTAATTTTGATATTAAGAAACAAACAAACAAAAAGAAACCCAAATAAGCAGAAACTATAGGATAACATCAATAAGAATACAAATCAAAACTCAAAGTGCAAAAGGAAAAGAGAGAGTTTAGAAAGACAAAGAAAATCAACCCAACCCAAACCTGGTTCTTAGAAAAGATTAATAAAAATGATAACCCTTTCATCAGGCTAACCAAGAAAAGAAGAAAGAAAATAAAGTTTATTAATAATAATGTCCCTAAAGTTTCCACAAACATTAAAATTGATTATATGAAAAGTGTTTTGCCTTCAAATTCAACAGCTTAGAAGAAATGCAACACTACTTTGAAAACAAAACACTAACAGCTTATGTATGAATAAATAGGTAACATGAATATCATTATACACACACACACACACACACACACAGGATTGAACCCAGGGGTGACCTAACACTCAGCTACATCTCCAGTCCTCTTTAAATTTTTCCTTTTAAATTTTGAGATAGGGTCTTGCTCATTTGCCAATGTTGGCTTCAAATTTACAATGCTCGTTCCTTAGCCTTCCAAGTAGCTGTAATTATATGCCTTTGCTACCGCACTAGGCAAATACTATTATGTAACATTATATAACATATGTAACATTATGTAACATTATATAACATATATGTGAATATATGTACATGTGTGTATATGTGTGTGTATACGTATACATATAAAATTGTGAGCGACCATGGTTTGTAGTAGGTATGCCAAGCTGTATCATCATCTGAAAACCAATCAGTGTGATTCACCATACTAGCAGACTGAAAAAGAAAGAAGGAAAAATTTCTAGGTTAAATTGTCAGGTTAAACAGTTTCTAGTAAAACTGTTTAATCTGACAATTTAATGCACAGAAACCCTATGAGTAATAACATATTTCAGTTAAATTACTGAATTTTTTAAGCTAATATCAGGAGAAAGACAAGGATTTCCTCTCTCAACACTCATATTCAAAGTCATTTGAAATCCTAATCATGTAGTAAGACAAGGAAATGGGGGAAAAGAGGGGGAAAATGTCTATTGTTTATCAGATAAAACTTGATTGTTTATATTGATAATACAAAGACTTTACATAAACTCTTCCAGAACCATTTAATAAGACCATAGAATGAAAAGTAAATATTCATCAGTTCAGGTGGCACAACCTTGTAATCCCAGAGTCTGGAGGCTGAGATAATATGATCTCACATTGGAAGCCAGCCTCAGTAATTTAGCAAGACCTTCGGAAACTTAGCAAGATGCTTTCTCAAAAAAAAAAAAAAAATGGAGTGGGGATATAGCTTAGTTGTACAAGTTCCCAGTACCGAAAAGAAAAAAAAAAAAGAAAAGGAAAAAAACCCTCAATTGTGTATTGTGTTTATATACAATAATAATGATACAATAATACATTTGGATTGGAAATTTTAAAAGTAACATTTCCAGTGGAACAAAAAAAAGTACTAATAAAAATTACAAAACATGGTGAAAGAAAGAAGTTAATTGGGAGATAAATTATGTTCATGGTATGTAAGAATTAATGTTAATTTTTCCAAACTTGATCTATATAAATAAAACACAATATAAATCTAAGCAGACATTTCCTTGAATATATCAGCAAGCTGATTCTAAAATATTAAGGGAAAGAAAGACAAAAGATGAGGATTAAAACACCTTTGAAAAATAAGAATCATGTTGTGAATTCACTACTTGATGCCATGATGAATCATAAAGCTACAGTAGCAACATACTATGTTGTTGGTAAAAGGGATACATATGAACAAGAATACAATGGGATAGAGTTCAGAAAAAATCCACAGTATTATGGTCGACTGACTTTTGAAATAATTACAAAAGCAATTCCAAAGAAAAGAAGATGGTCTTTTAAACAAAAGATACTAAGACAATTGGTTGTCTAAATGTAACACACACACACACACACACAAATACATACACAAGTTATATCTTATATGAAAATTAACTTGAAATGGATAATCAATCAAAGTTAAAAGTATAAAATTATAAAACCTCAAATACAAAAAGTTTTAGAAATCATAAATTCATATACTTTTCTTCTGTTTCCACATTATTTTCCAAGTCTACTTTACTTGTTTGAGGATAGGAAAACTGTTTCTTTCTGTTTCATTGTCCTGCCGTATTATCATATAACTGATACTAATGATCAATAAATATTTGCTGAGCTGTGCGATGCAGTGACAAATGCCTGTAATCCTAGCAGCTCTGGAGGTTGATGCAGGAGGATTGCAAGTTCAAAGCCAGGCTCAGTGACCTAGTGAAACCCTGTCTCGAAATTTTAAAAATAAAATAAAAGGTTTGGGAATGTGCTCAGTGGTTGAGCACCCCTAGGTTCAATCCCTGGTCCCAAAAATAAATAAATACTTGTTGATAAACTGATTTGCTTTACATACCATGATTCTCCTAGAATATTACACATTTCTTTTTACAGATGAGAATTTTCTTCCAATTTAGGAATATCAAAAAGTGTAAAGAAGAAGAGGTTAGCTGTTACATTAGCGACCATTTAGCAGGAGAGCAGAAGGTAGAAGTTAGGTGTTAGAGAAGCATAATTTTAGCTCACAGTGTGAGTGTTAATTGAATGTTATTGCTAATATTACAGCTATAACAGTATAGTCACTTGTTAAGTGTAGAAACAAAGTGATTATGGAAGTCAAAACAGTGAATTAAAACAGGCAGGTAATGATAGATCTTGTTAGCACACCTTTGTATTTTCAAAGAATTAAAATTGAATATAGTGAGTCCACAACAATGAAGCAGATTTTTTTTTGCCATGTTCAAGTTAACTGTTTTGAGCTTTATATTCAAAGAGAACTTTGGAGTCAAAGAAGAACATAATATTTAATACTGTATGCATTTTCCCTCTTAAAGGTAATTGCCAATTATATCTACTGAGTTGAGTATTTTAGTATGTGATAAGTATTGCAATTGTTGACTCAAAGTTTAAATTTTTTTATGATCACATTTTTTCTTTGTCTTTGTTTTTTCTTTTTTCTTTTCTTTCTTTTTTTTTTTTTTGTACCAGGGTTTAGACCCAGGGGCGCTCAACCTCTGAGCCACATCCCTACCCTTTTTAGTTTGAGACAGGGTCTTGCTAAGATGCTTAGGTCCTTGCTAAGTTGCTGAGACTGGCTTTGAACTTGTGATCCTCCTGCCTTAGCCTACTGAGCCGCTGGGATTATAGGCATGTGCCACCATGCCTGGTTCATGGATCATTTTCTAATGGAGTAGTTTTAGGTTCAGAATTTATTTTTATTTGTATTAATTTCATACTTTTTATAAAGATCAAGGAAGTAATATATGATTTGAAATAATTGGCCCCTCCTTAAAACATAATGTGAGATAGATGTAGAGATTTTTCTAATAAGAAAGAATTAGGAGATGCACAAGGCCCAGGGTTCAATCCCCAGCACCACACACACACACACACACACGCACACACACACACACAAAAGAGGAAATAGAGTCTGATATTTAAAATATGCACTATGATATTTAAAATATGCATGCTATGTGCACTTATCAAATCAGGGTAGTTAATATTTCCATCTTCCTATTATGGCTTTATGTTTGGAGTACTCAAGTTCATCTTTTATTTTTTTCTTAAGATATAAAACATATTATTGTGAGCTATCATTCTCCCACTGCACTACAGAACAATAACACTACTTCCTCTACTGTGTTTGGGCACCTGCTATATACTTTCTTGCATCCTTCTCCTCCTCAACCTTCTCAGGCTTTATTATAACCACTAGTCAAAAAGCTTTAAAAAATGTTCAAGGAGATGAAAATGTTAATTACTATGATATGATCATTATATAATACATACATATATTGAATTAGCACACTGTACTGCATAAATATGTATAATTAAAATAATAATTAGGGAACAAAAGCTAGAAAGAGACATTAGTGTGTTTTAACACTACATTTGAAAATATGATGATTATGCAGATTGTGTAATATTTCTATGCTAATCCTTTTGGTGTGCATACAAATATTTCCAGTGTCTTCAAACTACAGGTAGCCGAGTTAGCTATTTTTAGGTTATGCGGGAGCAGTGTTTCATGTTCATGCTTGAATAATTTGTTTACCCTGACCATTTGTAAATTCAGTGGACTCTTAAAAGAACAAATATGTCAATTGTTTTTTTAGTCAGATTTTGCATCGCTGTGACCAAAATACTTTACAGGAATAACTTAGAGGAGGAAAAGTTTATTTGTTGTTCTTGGTTTCAGAGATCTTAGTTCATAGATAAGCAACTCCTTTGCTCTGGGCTAGAGGTGAGGGGGAAGGGCCCAGCAAAGAAAAGCTGTTCATCTCCTGATGGTGTTCAGGAAGGGGGGGGGGGGGGCAGGAGGCACAAGGGGGAGGGGCCCCAGGAGGAACAATGCTTCTGGGACAGGCCACGCCCCCAGTGATCCACCTTCTCCAGTCAGGCCCCACCTGCCTGCAGTTACCACCCAGTCAGTCTATTCAGATAAGAAGATCTGATTAGGTTACAGCTCTGGCAATCTAGTCTGAATAATCCTTCCTTAACAGATTCTTTTGGAGGATACTTCATATTCAAACCATAACATCAATGTAGAAAGCGCCTTATAACTTGCTACCAAAAAACGAGGTTTCTGCACCCCAAAGTAACAGTAATCTTGAAAATTTTTCTCAGTGGCTATGAGAGGTTCAAACTAGCAAAATATAATCCACTTCATCCCTTTATTTCTTGTTTATTCTCTCTTTTTCCTTTTTGATTCATTAGAAGATAAATTTAGGACAGCTAATGATTGAAATACAAAATCATTAAAATATTTGAAGGAATGCAGCAGAAGGAAAATAAGAATAGATCTCTCATTAAAAATGGTGTAGGACTAAGACACTTTAACGTGTAGCACAAAAGCCAGAAATTCTAATGACCCCCTTTCCTCTTAGTGCTTTTAGGGAATGCCCATATTCCACAGAGTTAAGTGATGCTGGCTGACCTGTGGGTAGGAATAATGCTTTCATGTCACGAGTTCTCTCAGAGAACAGGGAACATACATGCAAAAGGACAGGTAGGAGGAAAATTTTATAATTATCTATGTTTCAGATACATAAGAAATGAAATATTTATCATTTTCAGGACAGTCATTTAAAATTCTCTCAGGGTTCCAGAATTCTACATGCATTTGAAAAAGAGTATTTTAGTATTCCTTATATTATTAGATAAACTAAATTTAGAAATCACTGCTTTAGAAGTTAGAATTTTATACTGATTACAAATTAAACAAATACTTTAAGTCTGATCTTATCCCTACATTATAAGCCCCTAAAGGCAACACATTTGTCTAATTAATCTCATAATTCCCAATCATCTCTAGCAGTGTTCTACATGTAATAAATACCAAGAAAATGTTGGTTTGATAAAAGTAAACAGACTTTGAGTTAATTTTGGTTTATTCTCTCATAAATGCAAACTGAGTACTAAATATTGATATTTAAAAGTTGTTCACCTTTTTGTGAAAGGAGTTCTTTTTTGATTTTAGCTATGAAGCAACCCATGACAGGAAAATAAGAAAAGTAAGAAGTTCAACAATTAAATATATATGTAAGTTTGTAAATGTTATTTTGCTTTGCTGTATCTATGATAGCAGACACTGCTAATTATCCACCCAATATCCATTCACTCAATTTTCTAAACTAACCAAACACTTAGTTCTTTCTGATCTATATGTTATCCCAGAAAAATACATTCATATTCCTAGAATGCCTTGCAAACCTTTGTTACCATGCAAACCAACTATAGAAGAGAAATGTAGACATTAAGAGTTCATAATTTTTAAAAATATTTAGTTGATATGTGCCTTTTGTTCTTCTCTACTTCTTGAATTCCATGATAATTATATATCGTTTTATATATATAAGAAATATATAACGATATAAAATTATTTAGGATAAATGGTTTATCAGGGTGAAGAAAAATAATAGTATGAGGAAAATGATGGAAGTTTACATAAATTAAATATAGGGGCAAAAAATATCTGCAAATTTCTGTAGACTTTGTTAGAAGAAGTTCAAAAGTTTGAGTTGAGAGCCATTCATGGACTATGTGTGGACCAAATTGGCACTGAAGCCCAGTGAATCGGAAAATCTGGTATCTGGGACATTCCAATTTTACTGGTTAATACCACCCAGATACATGTGAATTTCTATTTAGCTCTGTCAGGTAGCCACAAAGCTTCTCAGAGATTAGTGCAGCCTGCCAAGATGCCAATCAACCAGTTGACTGCAAGACATCATGAAGCAAGATTCCATCCCTGAAACCTTATCTCTGCCTTTGATGTACCCCCTTAAATAAAACCACTGGAGCCATTTTCTAATTGTTCAGTTCCAGCTCCTGTGTGGGCTGGCCCTATCAGGCGCTCTGCTTTTAAAAACTATTCTTTGACTCTTTCTTTTACTTCTTCACTAGTTATTTCAGACTCTATTTTTTCAGGTAGCTTATCCCCTCCTACACAGGAAAAATTACCAAAATGGAAACAAAAGAATGATCAAAGGAAATGACTTGTCTAGATAAAACCAACCTCTTTATGATACTCTAATACTAAAAACTGAATTGTTTGAGAAGATACATATTATGTAGAAAAGCAAATTAGGATGAATGCTGGTGGTGTGTGTGAATAAGAGAAGAAACTGCTTATTTGTGAGAAAGAAGCTGTAATGTCGAGGTTCAGGCTAGGATCCACTGTCTATGCTATGTTGTATTGGGAAAGTAGAAACAATACTGCAGTTGCTTGATAGTGTATGCAAACTCACCCAACCATGAAACAACTGATTGGAGGCTGAGGCATTGATATAAAACTATTTCTGAAAGAAATCAATGGTAATCATGAAATCTGTGTATGCATTGTGGTGAAGGATACATCACCTGGGATAGTCATAGTTTCTTTATACGTATGATTCTGATCATACTATGTAATTTTGAGTTCCAAATAATTTTCTTAATTTTTAATGACTGCAGCCTGATAAAGTTCAGGTCAAAATATCAAGAATAAATGCACATTTTTCTCTCTTCTTTCCAACTCTATCACACTGGAAATAGGTACTAGGGCACACCTGCAACTTATGACTCTTGGCCCAGAATTAGGTATGACTTATAGTTTATGTATGTGTGGGAGTTAGATTTACCAAAGATGGAGGACAGATTATATGGTTCTCAGCTCTATTTAACCAATCTTAAATAATTAAAAATCTATTAGTGAGAAAAAGCTATATTCCCTAGGAGTCCCTAGATGCTAAAAGAGTATATTTTCTCTAGAAAAAAAAAATCCATTGGTAGATTTTAGTTAAAAATTAATTGCTGAATTTCTTCTACTATATCTCTTGGAAAGACCTACTTGTAAATACCTATCCACTTGCCTCAAAACTTCAAAATATGTATCTTTTGGTCCTGTGCCTGGGTTTGGCAGTTATTGCTTCTTCTTAGTGTACTATAATTTCTTCCCCATCCACCTTGTCTCTTCTGTGCTCTTCTCTCTCAGCCCTTCCCTGTGCTTCCTTTCCCTTACCTCTATTCTTTCTTTTCTTTGTCTCTCCTTTCCTAAGTTCTGTTTCCCTTTCTAGTCAATACCTAAGAATTTCCCAGGATGCATAAGTAATGATGGCTATTATTCCATTTCTCCAGTGTCCATTATTCTTTTATGGTCATGAAATATATGAAACATTGGTCACAATAAACATTTTGTTGACTGGAAAAGTTGTCATTATCAGAAGAGTTGAGGGAAAATGAGAAGACATATTTGAAAGAAAACTAAGATGATCCTTTACCAACAATTTTTATGTAGGTCAACTTCTATTGTTCCAGAGAAAAGTTAAGGATCCCTGTTGTTCCTGCATACCAATACAGTGCCTTCCATGTAGGCTTCTGACACTAAATTAAGAAACATACTTGTTTCCTTGTCTTAAATTCAGTTTTACTTCTTTTTAGAATTGAGCATGATGCATTGAATTAATTAAACTCACCTCAGGCTCAGTAGCTTGCCCAGATGAGAGAAGCCATTATGAAAAAAATATGTAAAGTGATTTGTACTAGAATGACTTTTCTTATTTCTAACTTCACGGCACTAGAGTTAAAACTAAGACAAGGTATTTCTGTTTCCCTCTCTGCCCTAATGAGTGCTCTACACCATTTGTAGTACACAGGGTTGCACTGTTATCCAATTAGGAAAGTATACAGGATTCAAGGCTTATCATTATTCTGCACATAATTGAGTCATGCATCTTTGTGCCATCATCAGTGTTTTATCTCCCTCAGAGATGCTCATTATCATGCATTGCTTTTGCTTTTTGGCAGAATTGAGGATGTCCTTCGGGGGTTGAACCTCAAAGTAACTTGACATCCTCATTAACTTTTACGGCAACTATGGTATTGAGCATCTCCGTATGGAAGAGTTGTCTAAAATTCTTATCATTCCTTTCCATATCCATTCAACACATACGATCTTATTCCTGGTTATTAGAAGTGAGAAATAAAAAAAACAAAAGAAGTCTTCCAGAGTTCTGAATATATATTTTAGTGTATATATGTAAAATAGAACTAGCAAATTTTTTTTTGTTAAGTCAAGAGGCAGGTGTTCTATTGTGAACCTACCTTTAGTAATTCACATAGCCATTAAGTTTTGTTGTTTCCAAGTACTTGAAGCCTAAAAGGTATTTTAGTGATTACTGAGATCACCCATCTTATTTTATAGATAATGTTGCAAAAGCCTACAAAGAACAAAAAACTTTGTGAGGCTAGCAGAAGGAAATTAAAACCTCACTTTTTTTTTTTTGACTAAGCCAACTGTGCTTATTGCATATTAAAGATAGTAAAATGTTTAAAAATATGAGAGTATACTTCAGGTTGAATAAGGAGACTTGTCCAAATTTCATTTTTTTTTTCAGATCATTCTCTAGTTCACTACAATTTTTCTTTCCAAAGTTTATACTTAAATACCATAATCCCTGTTTGTTGCTTTGCTAGCTCTTTATCATCTACATTTTTCTTCAGAAATTTGGATGATCATCACAATCGTCCAGTAACTACCATATCATGTCTCTTACTCAGCAGAAAAGTATGTATTGCCTTGCACTCTTACTTTTATAAAATTATGTTTGTTTACACAAATAGTTCTTGAAAACCATTATATGTTTCCTTCTATATTGTTCATTCCCCAAGGTTATAATTTTGCCACATATTAAAACCATATGGTTTGCCAAATATTGACCATGGTGGTTACTATTTTTAAAATTTTTGAATTATATACTGGAAAATATTCGTATATATTTTAACCTACAAAAATTTATCCCTGGGGGCTAGGGGTATAACTCTTTAGTAGAGTGCTTGCCCAGCAGGTGTAAGGCGTTGGGTTCAATTCCCAGCACCACATATAAATAAATAAAATAAAGGCCCATTGACAACTAAAAAAAATTTTAAAAAAAATTATCACCCATTTTGGAAGACCCTTTCTCTGAGGTATCCTCTACTCTTTGTGCTCCCACCAGAAGGTGGAGTGGGAAATACATTAGAAGCAAAAATATCACTGGAATGTGTGATAGGGAATTAGGAAATGACTATGGTTTTTAGAAGTGGCACACAGCTTTGAAATGAAGTAGATGATGACCTTTAAGACTAGGGAAAAATCTCTCTAAGATAAGCTACTTTCTCTAACTACACAGTTGAAAGGTGTTTATTATGTTTGTGGAATAGACCTTTGTGTATATGTCTACATCCATTGTATCAATAGCACTTTGAAACATGTGTTGCAGATTCAGAACAAGGTTATGCTTATTTTTAAAAAAGTTTTCAAATAGTTATATTAAAATCTTTCAAATCATTGGCTTTCTTTCTTAAAGAACAGTAAGATAGACTCAAAAGATCTTATTCATACTTTAGAAGTGCCTTATTACTTTTTCCTTTAATTCTTTAGCTTCCTAAAATTCTGGAGAGTTTTACTCTGCAATACAAAAACATTAACAATCTTACCATTGCTTACTTTTTCCCCAGGTAATTTCAACTCTGTGATGGCTTTTTCCCTGATCAGAATCCACAGTTCTGGCCACATCACATGTTCTTGGAAACCATGATGCAAATTTTTGGAAGAAATGGACAGTATCTGCCATGTTTACTGCCTTTCCCACTAGCATTAACCTATAACCCAAGCTCCCCTAACTTATTATGAAGGAGCTGTGTTTAGAAAGTTGTAGATAATCATGTGTTAACACTTTTATAAATTATATGTCAATAGTATATTTACTGTATACATTACAGAAAATTAGATATATAAAATAACTCCTACATTTTTACTACCAATCATATAATCCATAACACATTTTGTATCATACTATATGTAATTTTCAATTCCCACTTATTCTATAATGATGTTTTCTAAGGAAACTGTAAATGTTATTGTGATTTTTATTTCTTGCACTTTATTTTATGAATGTAGCCAAATTTCTCTAAACATTCTTAGGTATGTGGCCATTTAGTGAAGAATAAATATTATAATAAAATTCAGAATGTCCACAATGTGGATATTATGTGAAGAAAAAATACTGAAATCAATTCCAGAATTTTCCATTCCATTCAAAGAAATATCCAGTTTTAATACCTGAGGAGATTCACAATGACTTTGGAAAATGTCTGAATTTTCAAAGGATCAAAGATAAAAAAAAACGGTGTGAAATGAGACTGGCTTGAGTCCAGTTTAACACTCCTTTTAGTTATCTAAAGATTAAGTCAAGGGGCTGGGGATGTGGCTCAAGCAGTAGCACAATCGCCTGGCATGCGTGTGGCCCGGGTTCAATCCTCAGCACCACATACAAACAAAGATGTTGTGTCCACCGAAAACTAAAAAATAAATATTAAAAAATTCTCTCTCTCTCTCTGTCTCTATCACTCTCTCTTAAAAAAAAAAAAGATTAAGTCAAGGTGTTCCTCTTATTTCAGTGGAGGAAATGAAAGTATACTATATTTTTATTTTTTTCAAATTAAATTTTAAGTTCAGTATGCAGAGTTATTTTTCAAATTTTGTTTTATGATTACCATAAGGATATGATCATCAGAAGGTATTTTAAGCTCACTGTAATCATTCAATTACTTCGTCAATCTAATGCAGACAGCACTTATTTTTCATGGTAATTTTATTCAGTATTTTGCAGTCCACACACACTAAAAATGCACTTTTTTTAAACAAATGAAATTGGAACAGTCAGTGAAAGGAGGCTGAATCTGATGGAATTTTTAAGTAAAGGCCAACTTCAGTATTCAATTTATTTATTCAATAAGAAGGCAATTGACAGATAAAGAGAAAAATGATATGTTTTAATCATATTCTAAATTCATAGCTTAGCCATGTGACAGAAGGTACAAAACAGTATAGAAAGGTACATTTCCCATCTCTGAGCTTCTTACTAAAGAATCTTTAAAAGTTGCAAACAGTAACCTTGTAAAATTGGCACAGTCTGCACTTTTCAGCAAAGGAGAGGCTTGAGTCATACTGTAAAATGTGGACAGCAACTTAGCAATCATCATCTAGATAATTTTGCACTACGTTTTGCTCTTATACTATCTGATGCTCTCCTTGCAAAAGTGAAAATACTACCCTGTACCAATTGATGACACTGGCAGTGAGGAGAACAATGAGTGGTCTGGGTCCTAAGAGGACTAACAGTGACAGTCCTTCTGGCAAGAGCAATTGAACAAAACATCTTCACAACTGGGAAAGTTTAAGATTAAAAAAAAAAAAATTCACCCAAGGAAACTACAATGAGGGAATGCCATTTGAAATCAGACTTTTCCATCTTTAACTGAGATTATTATTATCAGAGGTAAAGTATGGAAAGAAAGTGACATATAAATGTTTTGACTTTCTGAAGATCAGTCCCAGGTGTTCTATCTTTAACTACTGATCAGTTGTAAAAAGAAAATTGTCCCTTTTTTACGTATTTTTGACTGAACTAAATTAAATTATTGATTTTGTAGGACAAAAAAAGGTGAAATGTCAGCCTTTTCATTGATTTGTCTAATAGAACTAACACTATCTCTCTGTTCTTCCATCAAATAGTTTATTTCAGTCTTTTTCCCTTCATCTATCTGTCTTCCTGTGTTAGTTGGCTTTTCATTACTGTGACTACAATACCTGACAACAACCACATAGAGAAGAAACAATTTATTTTTGCTTCATGGTTCTAGTCCATGGTTGACTGAGTCTATTACCAGGGGACCTAGAGTGAGGTAGAACATTGTGATGGAAGAGTGTCATGGAGGATCGCTGCTCCATTGGTGGCAGCCAGGAATCAGAGGGTAGAGGGGTCACAGGGAAGATGTACACTTTCAGGGAACATCCCAAGTGATCCATCTCCTTCAGCTACACCCTTTACTACAATTACCAACCAGCCAGTCCATTCAAACTAAGATGGACTGATTATAGCGCAGCTTACAGCTCTCACAATGCAATCATTTCACTTCTGAATATTCCTGCATTAACACAGGTGCTATTGAGGGGCACCTCATGGCCAAACCAAAATAATCTGCCCCTGGACCTCAAAAGTTCACATCCATCTCACACTGCCAAATGCATTTAGTCCATCTCCAAGAGTTCAATGCTCTTCATATTTTCAGTATTGCTTCAAAGTCTAAGTCCAAAGTCTCCTCTGAGACTCAATGCAAACTCTTGGCTGTGAGCACTTATAAAAGTCAACACTAAGCTATACATATCCAATAAACAGTGTCACAGAGTAAACGTTCTCATTCTAAAAAGGAGGAATAGGAGTATAAAAAGAGAGGATCCATTCAAAGCAAGACCTAAATCCAGGAGGATATTTTTTGTAGCTCCATCTTTGACATCTGAGGCATGTGGTGGAAAGAAAAAAGTGTTTAGTCATCCTTAATTACTTTGGCCTTGCTAATTGCAGGACTCAGGGCCTCTTTTTTAACCGACTTGACTTTTCAGCCAGCAGTTATTCTCCACAGACAGTCCACATGACTGGCATCTCTTAATTCTTGGGGTCATGATTCCAGGTTTGGCTTAACATTTAAAGTTACATATGCTACCTTATAATGGGCAGCCCAAAGACATTCCAATCCTGCTACATTTTGCCTGTCTTTTCAGATCTTCGTTTGAAATCTCAGAAGTTTCCATGGCCCCCTTAACTCCAGCTTTCTGCATTCCTACAAAAGCAGTACCATAAAGATGATGCCAAAGTCAGCTTCCAGCTTGAGCAGTAGCTGAGCCCCCTGGAATTAAAGCTGCAGTAGCCTCTGAGTGCCTAGAGAGCTGAACATGATATCCCCTCCCCCATCCCATGAGAATAGGGTATCCACATGATCTCTTCTCTAAGGAATTTTCACTTCAAGACCCTTGAGCTTACAATGGGTGTGGTCTTGCAAATTCCTGAGATGCCCTCATGCCATCATTGCTAGTGTCCTTATGCAAACTACTAATCATCTCTTTTGTGGCTATACTCTCTTCAACAATCATATCTTCTTCAACCTCAGTTTCCTTGCATTTTTCTGGCCAAACTGCAAGTTTTGATATCCTTCAAATCAACTTTCTGTTCCTAATTCTCATAGTATACCAGGCTGAAAACTGCCAAAATCTATGGCACTGCTTGAGTATTGTATCATTGAAATTTTCTCCACCAGAATAATTAGTTTATCACTTTTAAATTCAGCATCACACAAACTCTCAGGTCATGGCCAAAATGTAGATGAGTTCTTTGCCAGAATATAACATGAGTGGGTGGCCTCTAATCTGATTCCCAATAGAGGTCTTGTTCTGCTCTGAAAACTCATGAGCACGGTCAGCATTCCTATCAATGTTCTGTTTTTCTTAGCTCACACCAGAATCATCTGTTCAGATCTGCTTATAAAATTCTAAGGCTTCTTTAGCCCACACTTAAAAAGCTTTTCTGAGTTCCTCCCACAAACCACCTGCAGAGGCATCTAAACCACACAGTAGTCCCAGCACAACCCCACTTCTTGGTCCTAATTTCTATTTTAGTCAGCTTTCATTGCTGTGATCAAAGTACTCAACAAGAAAAACTGAGTGGGAGAAGTTAATTTTGACTCATGGTTCTAGATGTTTGTCCAGGATTGGCTGAGTCCATTACCGTGGGCCCAAGGTGAGGCAGAACATTATGAAAGAAAGGTGTGGTGGAGAAACACTGCTCCATTTATGGCAGACAGGAAGCAGAGATGGGAGGAAGGGGACACAGAGAAAATGAAACCTTTTAGGGCATGGTCCCAGTGACTTACTTCCTTCAATCTGACCCCATCTATTACGTTTACCAACCAGTTAGTCCATTCAAGCTAGTATGTACCAAGAAGGTAATACACCTCATAATCCAATCATTTTAATTCTAAATATTTCTACATTAACATAGGAGCTTTGGGAAGTACCTCATATCTAAATCATTGCCATTTCTTACTGATCCCCTAAGGCCTATGAAAGCTCCACTTAACCCTACTACTTCTCTATTCTAAGGCACTCTTTCACCATGTTTGTAGCAAAGGGGAACAATTTCCTGGATTTTCTTTGTTGGTATAGAGACTCTAGGTTTTGGGTCTTCTTTCATTTAAATACACACAGATACATTAAGGAGGAAAAAAAATTTACTTGGAGACTTTCAAGGTTTTTCAGTTAGGTCTGAGAATTAGACTAAGGTAAGAAAGATCAAAAGGATAAATGAATAAAAATTCATTTAATATAAGTTTTATATGGAATGGTAAACTTCATAAGGAAATGAAGACCCAAGGCACACTTAAAATTGAATACATAAATTGAATTGGACAAATAGTGGTATGTTGTGACAGAAACAACTAAATTATTGGTTGAGGCTAAAAGAAGATCAGAGTTATTTAAAAATGTTCTGTACAGAATTTTCTAAGATTTTTATGCTCCTTTTCTTCTAATACAAGGGCATCTTTTACATGAGAATTTTATATTTTGCTTATAATAAACAGAAAGAAGGCAGAGCGATCTTCTTGTACCACTGTTTTTCAAACTGTCTTTAAGTTAAAACAGTCAACAGACCTATGTGCCATATGATAAGATGGCATATTCTTAATTCCTTAAAACCAAATCCATCAACACAATAAAAAGGATCATATTCAAGGGCCAAGTAGAATTCTTCCTGGGGATGTGATGTCAGTTTAACATTTAAACATCAATCAATGTAATACACCATATAAATAGGTAAAGGACAAAACCAACATGATCATTTCAACAAATACATAAAATGTATGTGATGAGACAAATTCCAATAACTTTTATGAATAAATAACAAAAAGGAAAACATTTAATAAAGTAGGAACATGAGAGAACTTACACATCTGATAAAGACTATTTACAAACAAAAAACTCACAGCTAAACTCACATCTGCATCATTTTATTGTGAAGAATTGAATACTTTCAAGTAAGGTCAGGAACAAGCCTCATAATTCTGCTATTGTCATTCTACTCAACATGGTAGTGCTTTTAGTATCATCAATTAGGCAAGAAAAGTCCATCCCCATAGAAAAAAAAGTGAAATAAAAAAGGGTACCTTTTTTGCAGATGGAACAAAGTTGTATATAGAAAATACTAAGAAAACAGCTAAAAAAATTGAAGTAATAAATGTATTACTTAGGACATAGTTTCAAATATGTTACATACATAGGACATATTTTTAAATAATCAATTGCATTTGTTTCTATATGCTGAAAATGTTTGACTTGAAAATGAAATTAAAACAATTGTATAATCACATAAAAAGTATAACATACTTAGAGATAAATTTAATAAAATATAAGGCTTATATATTAAGAACTAAAAAGAGTGTTGAAAGAGATTGAATAAGTCATAGCAAAGTTGCCCCATGTTCATATATTGAAAGATTTAATTTTATTAGGATAACAATAGTTATTACTTATTGTAATCCTCATAAAAATATCACTATGGTTGGTTTGAACAAATTGACCAACTAATCCTAAAGTTCACATGAAAATGATCAAGATTAGCAAAACAATTTTAAAATAGACCAAGTTGGAAGGACTCACAATTTATTATTTCAAAACATAATAAAAAGATGTAGTAATTAAGACATTGTAGCACTGACATAAGGATGGACATAAATATATTGATGAAATAGAATTCAGAGGCTAGAAATAAACTGATAATGATGAGTTAATTTTCAATAAAAGATTCAAGAAAATTCAAAAGCGAAAAAATAATATTTTCAACAAATAGTACAGAATGATTGGACATCCTCATGCAAAAGAATAAAGTCAAAGCCCTACATCACCTCACATATATAAATTAACTCAGACTAGATCAAAGATTTCAGTGTGATAGCCTAAACTACAAAAATCTAGAAGAAAACATAGGAATAAAGTTTTTTTTTTCTCATCTGAAAAGTTTTAATATAGCTTACAGCTTATAATATCATTGTGACAATTAAATTAATTTATACATTTGAAACAAGTTAATGCCAGTGGTAGATAATTCATTCCTCAATATCTAATTAACAGTGCAAAGCAATTCTCAAATTATTTTGTATTTATCTATGTGTTCTAGATAAGCAAGAATTTTAAAAGATAACTATGTTTTTTTATTTCAAAATCAACATAATCTCTAAATTTCTAAATTTACATTTTAGGTAAATTTATAAAATATATTTTTATTTCTTCTTCTTTTTTAATTTTTTTTTTAATTTTTTTATTGTTGGTTGTTCAAAACATTACATAGTTCTTGATATATCATATTTCACACTTTGATTCAAGTGGGTTATGAACTCCCATTTTTACCCCATATACAGATTGCAGAATCACATCAGTTACACATCCATTGATTTACATATTGCCATACTAGTGTCTGTTGTGTTCTGCTGCCTTTCCTATCCTCTACTATCCCCCCTCCCCTCTTCTCTCTCTACCCCCTCTACTGTCATTCATTTCTCCCCCTTGTATTATTTTTCC
>NW_026000075.1:6849491-6850722 GCF_001458135.2 Marmota marmota marmota
TCTAATGTCTTCCTTGATACTCCAGATCATCTGAAGCATGTATATCCTGAATTCTTTATCTGACATTCCATCTGCTGCAGCTGTTACCTCTTCTAAAGTTGAGTTGACCTGCATTGCTTGTGGTTTCTTTCTGCTTGGTGAATCTGTTGTGTTTTTGAAACGTTTTTTTCCCCTATATATTTATATTGCTCTTGTATAGTTGAAAAGTCTCCCTTGCAGGGTCGGGCGGCGGTCTGCCTACCTTGCAGGTGCGGGCGGTGGCTCTGCTCTGCCCCTCCTCCAATTGGTGTGAGGTGTCTACCACGCCCGCGGCCCCTGGGCCTGTTCTGCTGGTCAGTCGCAGGTCTGCCTACCTTGCAGGCGCGGGCGGCGGCTCTGCTCTGCCCTAATTCCAATTGGGGTGACGTGTCTACCACACCGGTGGGTCGCTGGGCTTATTCCGGGCGCAGGAGGCGGCTCTGCTCTGCCCTTACTCCAATTGGGGTGTCGTGACTACCACGCCGGCAGGTCACTGGGCCTGTTCTGGGCGTGGGCGGCAGCTCTGCTCTGCCCCTACTCCAATTGTGGTGACTAGTGTACCATGCCGGCAGGCCACCAGGCCTGATCCGCCGGTCGATTGCCGGTCTGCCTACCCTACAGGCGCGGGCGGCGGCTCTGCTCTGTCCCCCCTCCAATTGGTGTGACTTGTCTACCCCACCTGCGGACCGCTGGGCCTGTTCCGGGCGCGGGCGAAGGCTCTGTTCTGTTCCTACTCCAATTGGGGTGACGTGCCTACCACCCCGGCCAGCCGCTGGGCCTGTTCCACCGGTCGTTTGCAGGTCTGCCTACCTTGCGGGCACGGGCAGCGGCTCTGCTCTGCCCCTATTCCAAATGGGGTGATGTGTCTGTCGCACTGGCAGGCCACTGGGCCTGTCCCGCTGGACGGTCGCAGGTCTGCCCACCTTTCGGGCACGGGTGGCGACTCTGCTCTGCCCCTACTCCAATTGGGGTGTTGTGACTACCATGCCGGAAGGTCGCTGGGCCTGTTCCTGGCACGGGCGGCGACTCTGCTCTGCCCCTACTCCAATTGGGGTGACGTGTGTACCACGCTGGCAGGCTGCTGGTCCTGATCCGCTGGTCTGTCGCAGGTCTGCCTACCTTGCAGGCGCGGGCGGCAGCTCTGCCCTGCCCCTCCTACCACGCCCGCGGACCGCTGGGCCTGATCTGCAGGTTGGTCGCAGGTCTGCCCACC
>NW_026000075.1:6851178-6873372 GCF_001458135.2 Marmota marmota marmota
TCAGCCGCTCCGTGCTCGGTGTATGCTCTGATAAGAGCAGGCTCCAAGAAGCAGATTCCGCGGGCTCCTTAGCCCTGGGCCAGAGCAGTTCCGGGAGCCGGAACTCAGCCACTCCGTGCTCGGTGTATGCTCTGATAAGAGCAGGCTCCAAGAAGCAGATTCCGCGGGCTCCTTAGCCCTGGGCCAGAGCAGTTCCGGGAGCCGGAACTCAGCCGCTCCGTGCTCGGTGTATGCTCTGATAAGAGCAGGCTCCAAGAAGCAGTTTCCGCGGGTTATTTAGCACTAAGCCTGAGTAATCTGTCTGCAAGCCGCAGGCAAATGGCAGCCTGAAATTACCTGTTCTATGGCTGAATGAGCTGCAGTCAGTCGAAAACAGGGATGGTGACGTCAGCTCTCCAAGATGGTGGCCTCTGGCCTCCTCTGTGGTCTGACCGGTGTGGAGAACCGAATTGGACCGCTTCCTTCCCCTGTCTCGAACCCAGAATTCAGCCCTGAGTATGGTGCTTGCATGGCTGGCAGAAACTGCAGCGCTGTATCCCTGTGTCGCTATCTCCTCGTTTCCCAGCGCGCGCTGCAGACTCTAGCCGCGGGGCGATTTGCTGAATAAGCAGTGTTACCCTCCCTGCGACAAATCTCTCGCGTTTGAGCCCCCGTAGCCGATCTTCGTGCGATGGAAATCCTTCCTCCAGGTTCCGGAGCACCCCACTATTGCTGGAAATTCCTAACAAGATAGCCTTTAGCCGTCCTGACTCGTCATACTCCCACACCGTGATGCGGCACACGGGGGCAATGCACTCCCCTCGCCGCCATCTTTTCCTTCTCCAGGAAGAAGTCCCAGTTCTCTTGAATAGAATACTGTCCCCATAAAAGAGGCCCCTCCTTGTCCCTTCTTCTATGTGAGGATACAATGAGAAGGCTAATCAATGAGCCATAAAGTTGGCCCTTAATAGGCGCAGAAGCACTTAATCCCCCAAATTATCCAGCTTCATAAAAGACCTACCTTTTATTATTCATTCTTTCATGACTGAGATTTTATCATTTTAGAATCAGCACACAGACTTTTCAATTTGTACACAATTTTTAACATTTTTTTTTAAAAATCTAAGTCTGTATATTGTGATTATTTTTGAAGCAGTTATTTGAATGATTTTGCAGTTTCAAATTTGGAGACAAATTTTTCTCAAGAGAATATAAGGTGTTGTTGTGGGACAGGTCGCTTGGAAAACACACCAAGTCCCAGTTTTGTCCAAATTGAAGAATCCTTATTTAGCCAGCTGCCCAGCAACTGCTCCTCACAGGCCCCATAACTGTGTCTGCAAGAAACAGCCCAGAGCTTGAGCATTTTGGATATTTAAAAGCAAAAACTGCAAAAACCACATCCAGGTTTACTTGGCTACAAGCAAGCAGGTTCAGAAGCTGAATTAGGCAGTTAGCGAAACAATGCAATGGGTACATTGGAATTACCTACAGAACTTTCCAGGTTGGCATAACAGCAAGCAAGCAGAAGGGAAGTGGGTCAAAATGACCCTAGTTCAGTACAAGTTAGAGAATGGTTACTAACATCTATACAATCAATCTCTGACAAGGTTTACTGCCTAAGAAAAATGGAAACCAAAGAGAACAATTTTACATTGTATAAGAATTGCTATTTTGTGTTGCCAAATATGCTATGCTAGGTAACTATTAATGGGTACAGAGGCGGGCTTTCCCATGGGAGAAGCATTTCTTATATGATATGGAGTCATAGGGTAAAATGGTCATTGCCCATATACCCTGGTTGATAACAATACCAGTATCTTCAAATGTTGAAAAGCTATTACGTAAGCCCAGTGAATTCACAATTTAATATCACATATGCTGCACACTCAAAGTTTCATCTTTCACAGCATATTAACAGAATTATTAGGAAAACCAGACTATGATGACCAAAGATGTCACAGAGTAGCCACAATTCCAAGAAGGCAACAATCAAAGAATGGGTTTCTGTAAAAAAATAAGTCTACTATTTAAAAAAAAAAAAAGACAGCAGCTCAGTAAGCTGAGGCTGGAGGATCTCAAATTTAAATCCAGCCTCAACAACTTAGCGAGGCCCCAAGCAACTTAGACCCTGTCTCAAAATAAAAAAAATAAAATAAAAGAGGCTGGGGCTGGGGTTCAGTGGTTAAATACCTCTGGGCTCAATCTTTGGGTAGCAAAAAAAAAATTAAAAACTGTTGAAATGGAATTTAAAATATTTAACATATATTAAATGTGCAACTGTGACTCCAAGTTGCCATTTATTATGGTTTGTATTGTAGGAAATAGACACTACCTTTCTGTGGCAAGGACACACCTGATAGTCAAAGCCTCCTATAATTCAATATCTCACTATATTCTGGTTTTACCCCCCCAAAAAAATAAATGAACAGTTAATGATTTTGCCTCTTAAAAAATTTACCCTTATAAAAATGGGATAAGGTGAAATTACCTCCTTCTTAAAAGTGTTTTTTTTTTTTTCTGCTCCTTTAAAGCTGGCATTTACTGTGATGAGACAGAAGTCTTGACTACAGTGACTCCATTTTGTTTAGTAACTCCATTTTGTGAAACAGCCATGCCAATTAGAAAGGTCATGACTGGGGCAAGTTGTTTTTCCTTTTGTTGTGGAAACCTTGAAGAAATCGGAACTATCTAACTGGGTTCTGGTCTGTAACTGGGGTAACTGGGCTTATTCTGATTGGCTAAGCCTCCTGCCACCTGATGGCAATCTCAGGCTTCTGTAACTTGGCTTGCTTGCATTGGCTAGACCCCCCCCAAACGTCCCTTTTGTGTTTTTTATTTTTTTTTTTTGGTTTAAATATGAGGCCAAACTGAAGGGGGCATGCCACTCTGACTATCTAGCTTTCAGAGAGTAGAGTGTCCGCCAACGGCCAGCAACAAAGGCGTAATTGGAATGGCCATATGTGGTCTTATTTGAGAGTCTCAGTATTGGTATAACATTTCAAAAACTGATAAAAATATTCCTCATGATTGTACAAGAAGGGAGACAAAACAAAGTGTATGATATTAATCCAAATTTTCTTCTTTGTTTCTGCTTCTTCACCTGGACTCTGCTCATTTTGGTTTCTCCATGTTCTGCAGGTAAATCTTTTCAAGGTCTTGGTCAGCCACTTTGGCCTATTTTCCTTTGGTCTTCTTTCCCCTCTTGTTTTCACATCTCTGTCTGAAGATGTATCCTTCTTCTACCTATTTTGGCTTTGTTTCCTCTTTCTCAGGAGCAGATTTAGCTGACACTCCTGAAGATCTGTTGGACTCTTCTTTGATCACCCTCTTCTTGGGCATCCTGGCAGTGGGGAGGATACATGATAGATCCCTGAGTGCTGTGGCCGTGGAGAACCTTTGCAAATCTGGGCTGCCAGCCTCTGCTCCTCCTCCTATCCAGTGTTTATGTTTAATAATACAGTCCACAGCAGCTTCATGGTTTGTAACAAAGCAGCAAAGCCAGACCATTGATATTCTCAGACTCTACTGGATCCATTTTTGGCCATGGCTGTGAACCAGTTTACATGGCTGGTATAATAAATCCCACCCTGGCTTAGTTACACCAGTTAGACTCTGCTATGCTCCTGAGCTGAAGCCTCCAGGTCCTACTCCTTATTTTTCAGTCTTTGCATGGCATTAAAAATGTCAGGGAACCTCAGATTTGCCTCTTCTGCTTGCTTTATTATATTAACATGATTTCCTAAGCCTTTCTGCTGCTTAAGTACATAGAGATGGGAATAATAATCCTTTTTCCATTTTATGGTTTTTGTAAGTCTGTGACTAAGTAAATTTAGAAACTCAGTCAATTCAGTTCAATATGTAGTCAAACCAGCTGTTGGTCAATTAAAATGACCTAATGTTTCAGTGGTAAACAGAGCCTAAGTGTATTGAAATACTAAATATAGTCATTATAAATCAGAATCCATTTTCCCAAATGATAGCTTAAGGTTTTCTAACTCCGCTATGATTGTGCCAACCACCAAACTTGTTTTGCAAATATAGTTTAATGTTTATGTAGTAGTCGTGACAGTTGGATTTGCATTGAGTTCTACAACCATTAAATGTGATGTACAGATTTCTTAGCTATGTGTACAAAGTGTTTGCAGAGGCAAGGTCCAATTGGCAATATATTTGCATATTATCTCATTTCCTTGCAAATAATCTTTGGCTGTTATTTTTATGCATCTGGAATTATTGTACTCTCATTTTAAAGTCACTGAAATTTAGTTAAGACCATATAAATTTTAAGAAATTTAATTGTAATTAGTAAAATGTTTCCTTTTTCAAAGTTTTTTTTCTTGTAGTTGTAGATGGACAGAATGCCTTTATTTTATTTGTTTATTTTTATGCGGTGCTAAGGATTGAACCCAATGCCTCAAGCATACTAGGCAAGCGCTCTGCCACTGAGCTACAGCCCCAGCCCTAAAACATTTCTTAATGCTTAGTTGATTAACTTTTTTCAAATGTATCTTCTTTCATTATATAGATTTAATTATTTTTATAGTCACTTTTGTTAAATTGTAGGGGATCTTGAAATCCAAAGAGCTTCTTTACTATTGTTTTCAATTATTAAAATCATAGTTATCACACAAAATTATTGTATTAACTGAATAGATCAGAAATGACAAAAGGAGAAAGTCCAAGGGATATAATGAGAACTGCAAAGTAGCTCTTGCCATCAGTCTGCAGGTGCAATCCCTCCTGTGGTCATTTACAAATCATCTGGTTATAGATTTTAGTTCCTTATTGGCTGTTATACAATATTTTATTACCTTATTTGCTGTGATTCTTTTCAATACTACCATTGTTATAGTTCTTGGTTATTTTGATACCTGTAATGATAAATGTCTGGTTTCTTGACCTTTCTTGAATACCATGTTTTCTCAGTCCCCACTACTAAGGACACTTATTAGTGGGGACTGAGAAAATAGTTGTCACTATTAACAGTGTATTTCTTATATCCTCTCCATCTCAATATGCCTCCCTCTGAAATGACCCAGGCCGGTCCCTTTTCTCCCTCAACTACAATTCTTTGATCCAGGACCTAAAGTAAACTTTGGTTCTTCAAGTTCATGATGGTTCCTAACTCCTCTACATCCTTTAACTCCTTCCATAACTTAGTTTCCACAATCCACTCTTGGACTCATCCATTTGCATGTAGTCTCACTTCTCCTTGCTTCTCTCTCCTGATATATCCAGTTGGTTAGACCACAAACTTGATTAAATCCAATTATCTGCCTATCCTTCATCTGCAGTGTTGTAGTTGACTTGGGTATGAAAAAAATCATAAACTATTCTGGTTGCATGAGCTTAAAAATGTGATCAATAACCTAGAATTTAATATTGCCTAGAAATCCTTATATATTTTGTTTGTCTAAAAAATCTTCCTACTCTCATAGAAAACCATGTCACCCCTTTTTCTCATGCCTCCAATATTCCTCCTTTCTTCTCCATGATAACCCCACTTTCTAATTTAGTAATAAAAAACATTAGGAAAAAAAAACTTTCTCATGCTGCCACCACCACATACACTATATAAACTGCCTGCACCTAAATCTGTGTACTTGCTGTTATGAACATTTTTGCTTCTAAGTACTGTCAAACACTCTACTTAAGGGCTACCTTTTAACTCTTCATACCTATTCAAACTTACCCTGCACTTACCCTCTATTTCTTTATTATTAAAAATTGCCTTCCTATTGCATTAATTCAATCAATATGCAATTATGCTGTAACATGTTCTATCTTTCAAAAATGTGCATTTGAACTTGGCATAGTGGCACATGCCTGTAATCCTAATGACATGGGAGGTTGAGACAGGAGGATCTCAAGTTAAGGCCAGCCTGAACAACTTAGCAAGGCCCTACCAGTTTAGTAAAACCCTGTCTCAAAATTTAAAAATAAAATAAAGAAAGAAAGACAGGCAGGCTCGGGATTCAGTTCAGTGGTAAAGCACACCTAGATTAAATCCCCAGTATCACTTCCCTTCCCATAATATAAAAAACTGCATTTAGCATCTACATACCTATTCTTGTTGCTCTGATATCATTTCTCTGTTCTCAATGTATGGTGTGGTTAAACGAGGGGAATCAGAAAAAAGAAAACTGGTTTAATTTTTAATCTTATACTTACTAGCTATGTTATCTTAAACAAAATATTTATGCCTTTGAACGTGTTTCTTGACCTATTACAGGTTGAGCAGCCATAGTGTAAAACTCCAAAATTCAGATGGTCCAAAATTCAAAGCTTTTGGATTTCCAACATGATCAACACATAGAAAATTTCACATTTGGCCTCTTGTGGTGGGAGACATTCAAAGTTCTGGTACACTAAAAATATGGCATAAAATTACTATCAGATTCTGTATAAGGTGCATATGAAATATAAGTAAATTTCATGCTCATACTTGTGTTTCATTCCCAAGATATCTTATTATGTATAGAGAAATATGCCAAAATTTAAAAAAAAATTAAATCTGAAACTTTTTGTTCCCAAGCACTTCAGGTAATGGATGCTGAACCTGTAAATAGAAATTTCACATTGACTCTAAAGATATGAAGGTAATTCTGAGGCATTGCCTGGAAATACTCAGTGCACTTTAAGTGTGCTAACATATAATGTTTGCCATAAATTTATAAGGTAGATTCTACTATTATCCTCAATTTATGGATGAGGATGTCAAAGACACAAGAGGTTAAGATGTATAAAATATTTCATTTAGTAAGGTACAAAAAAAACTGAATACTGGAATTCCATCATGCTAAAAACGTCAGTTTTTTTCCTAATGGAAGAGTATTTTATTTCCACCAAAATTCATTCTGCTCTTTTTCAACATCAATAGAATTGCAGCAGGCATGAATCTGACCAAGAAGATTATATTTCCTAGCTTTTATTGCAGCTATAGTTTCCAGTACAAAATGAGCCAAAGCGATAGGTGCTACTTCTTATAATGGTCCTTAAGACAGCAGACATTATCTTTTTCATATTCCATCCTGTCTATCAAATGGCCTATACCCCAAAGTGGCAGCCATCCAGCTTCAGCTATGTAACCATAATACTCTAGGGCAGGGGTCAGTACAATGGGAGCCAAATACGTTTTATTTCCTGTTTTTTTGCAAATGAAGTTTTACTGGAAAACAGGGACATCTGCTTATTTACATATGGTCTATGGCTGCTTTTACAATAAAATAGCAGAACCATCATTATTGATATAAATAGTACAGGATAAAGATTTTATCTTTAATTTCTTAAGATAAACAATATATATATATATTTTTTCTACAGTTATTTATTTATTTTTTTGGGGGGGAATCTGTAATTGTTTAAATCAATTTAGACCATGAGAATATGATAAATTCTCCTTACCATTGTGAGTGGCATCTTCTATCATACTTATTTATTTTCTTATTAATAAGCCTTGCTTTGCTTACATAGACTTCACACATGGATTTTCAGGAATTCATTTACATTATAGTGCAAGTGCCTATCATTCACTCCTACTTATTTCGCCATAACCGTAAGTAAAATAACTAGCTTTTTAGTGCTTGTTTTCCAAAATCTACTTACTTAAAATGATAAACTTTGCAAGAGGCAATGAAACTGATTCAGTAATATTTTTAAAGTTACTTTAGTTATATAACTATAATCATAGTCTGGAATCTATAACAACAACACAAAACCCTCCTGTTTGTGCTGCAGTAGGTCATCTCTAATCTTTACCACAGTCTATTTTTTTTTTTAATACTGGGGATTGAACTCAGGGGCACTCAATCACTGAGCCACATCCCCAGCCCTATTTTGTACTTTAATTAGAGACAGGATCTCATGGAGTTGCTTAGTTGCTTAGCACCTCACTGTTGCTGAGGCTGGCCTTTAACTCATTATCCTCCTGTCTCAGCCTGGATCACAGGCATGTGTGCATGCCCAGCTCTACCACAATCTTTTGACAAATATTATTTTCTCCATTTCATTAAGACATAAATGGTTCTTTGCTTAAACTCATATAGCTTAAAGTTTGGCATTAGAATTCTTTTTGGGTATGCTTAACTCCCAATGTGTGACCTTCCATGAGGTATTTCTGCTTCTTTACTGTCAAACTAAACAGGTCATTTACCAAAAAAAAAGGAGGGGGGATTTTTCCTCAAAGAGGGTTTGATCTCATTATCATATCATAAATTATCCCAATTGTTTCTTAACATTTATCCTAGATGAATTTTTTTACTATGCTTATTATTCTTCCTGAGATATCGTTGCTACTTGATTTTTGTTGTAGCAAATATATCCTTCTTTAAATTTACTCTCAACATTAAATTTTAATTGAAGCATAAATCACACAGAAGTATGTAAATCATAACCACAATGAATTGTTACAATGTGAACACACTCATGTAAACAGCATCCAGACCAAGAAACAGAGCATTGCCATTCACATACAATATGTTTTCCTTTCTTCTTGTTTTCTTTTACTCAATGTTATATTCATAATATTTACTATATTTCTATGTTGCAATAGTGTTGCTCATTCTTATAACTACACAATATCTCATTTGTAGGCATAAATCACAACTTATCCTTTATATTCTTGGTGGGCATTTCAGTTGCCAAAAACTTTGTGCTATCATTCATGGTACTACTATATACATTCTTGAATATCTTTTTTTTTTTTTTTTTTTTGCACATATAAATCTATTTCTCTTAGACATATGTACCTAGGAATGGAATTTGTTGAGCAATTTGGTGTGCTTTAGTAGAATAATCATGTTTCCAAAGTATTGTACGAATTCATTTTCACAATGGCATTGTATGTGTTTAATTTATAAAACAATCACCAACACATGAATTAGTTTTTGTGTATTATTGTGCTTTTAACTTTAATTTTCTGTTAAGTAATGAATATCTTTATGTTTATTGAACATTTATATCTTTTGTATGAAGCTCCTCTTCAAATAGTATGTCTATTATTTTTATTGTTTTATCTTTTATCTTGACATCTCAAAATGCTTAAATACAAGTGTTTTCCTATTATGTGCATTTTCTCCTACTCTGTGGCTTCACTTTCACATATTAATGATGTTTTGATAAATGGATATCATTAATTTTAATGTTGTCTAATTTGTTTTTTAAATATTTTTTAGTTGTTGATAGACCTTTATTTTTATTTATTTATGTGTGGTAATGAGAATCAAGTTTAGTGCCTCATAAATGTCAGGCAAGTGTGCTAGCACTGAGCCCAAGCTCCAGCCCCTCAAATTTGTTTTTTGGGTACTATTTTGTGTCTAGAAGGCAAAATCTGTGTTCTTCATTTTCATTTCACCAATAAATACAGTAATAAAAAGGGCCTTTGCAAAATATCTAATCTTAAAACTTGATCAATAAAAGGTTCATATATAAAAAGCTTTTAACAACAAAATATGATTTAATAAATGTATTGTTATTCATACTCAATACCTTCAAGATCCTTAATTAATTGAAGAATACCATCTTTTTTAAAAAATTAGGGATTTCTGAAACCATGAATAAAGAAAAGTAGATTATCAAGATACTCTAAGGAAATAACATGCTTCATACTTAAAATTACAACACTATTTAAACCTCTCTTCAGCAAAGCTGGTTGCATTTTCTTGACTTAGATGTTAATCACAGTGCATCTAATTATTAAGCCTCATAATAAGTGACACAGCAAAACTGTAGTATGTGCCTTTGGAAAATGCAAATAAGCAATAAACATTTTCTTTTAGCTAACTTCTGTTTTAAATTTTCATATGAGAGTTGATTGTCTGCTCTCTGACCACTATGCTTATTTCCATAACTGAACTTTAAGTAGAAATGAAATCTCCCTCGCTGTACTACTGATTAACCATAAGAGCTGCTTACAAAGGAAGGGCTATCATCATAAACTTCCTGGAAAGTGCTTGACATGGGTCCAACCATAATGAAAAATAACATCTCAGCTTCCAGAGAGTTCAATCACTTTCAAAATGTAAATTAGATTTACACTTATGCTTGGAAAAGTTGAAGTTGTTCCTGAAAAATACATTCAGAGATGGTAGTATCTACTGTGAGTTAGCCAGAATCTCATCATACCCTTTGGATTTAAGACACTGTGTAACAGATTAAAAACAATTTGCCTGAGTAAATGAGATTGAATACAGTCTTTAAAGAAACAAAAAAAGGCTGCCTATTTTTGCCTTCCTGTTTCTGGCTCATGGACTGTAGTGTTTTACCTTCAAAAAATCTGTGTTATTTAAATACTCTTTCAGTCTAAATATAGTTTTCACTTCCAGATATGATTCATATACAGTTTAGGTATCATTATAAAATAACAGCATTTTGTTAACATATGGTTAAAATTAATTTGGGCTTGTCATTTAGCACTTTCTGAGGTGGATAAATTCTCTGTAAGTCTTCAGAAAGTCAAATGTGAAAAAAAAAATTGACAGTATTTACATTTGTAAAAAGAGTACAGAAAACTCCTGATGGTGTGAAAAATTTTGGCCTATTTTTAATGTTAATTTTTTGTTTTATATTATTGTGTGGCTGTTCCTGATGCTACTGTTTTAATATTAGTGTCCTGCCATATACAAACATCAAAACTGGAAAGGAAATGAGATGCTCTGATTACAGACGGGACTGACTTGGGATGCAGTAAAATTCTTGCTCGCATTTGATGTCCATGAGGAAGCTGTATCCTGCTGGCAGTGAAAATCAGAAAGCAATTGAGAATCTGGGAGGAAAGCTTGATGAAGAGAAAGGTTGCCCAGAAGAAGACAAGAGAAGGTCAAGATGCCTAAGAGGGATCAGGGAGAAGTCCATAGAAACAAAGTGTTTCTTAAGGTTAAGAAAATGTTTCTGAAGGCCTGAGAAAATGGCTATGAATTCCCAAGGGTCCTCCATTTGAATAAATCATCCTGCCATTTTCCACATTTAGGATTTTGAACACATTTTGACTCCTTTTGAGTGCAGTAATAACATCTACTGGTGCCTTGGAAGTTTGTTGCTAGGTTTAAGGATGACGATTTATGACTAGTACATAACATGACACCTTGCACATGAACAGCTATCAATAACATTTGCTGTTGTTAACAAAATTCCATTTTTCTACTCACTGCTGTTCTTTTTTCTAGTTCATTCCTTGTGGGAAGTCTTCTCTCTGCAAGCTGTTCTGACATTTCCCAAGTCAAATAATACCGTAACTAAAGTTCTCATCATAAAATTTCTGTGTCTTCTTCCATCTTTTCTTCTCTCCTTTACTGTCTTATCTGTCTCCTGTTTGTTTACTTCCTCCATTGCTCTCCATATGTTCTTTTATTTTTCTTGAAACACTTATTAATTAAGTCTCCCTATATGCCAAATAATATAATTCATATCATGGCAAATTCATAGTTTAGTTGGTGGAAACAATTTATAAAGAATATTTATAAATCAATGGACTAAGTTGCAAATGTTATTGATGCAAAAAAAAAAAAGTGCAGTTTAAGTAGACTAGAGAGGTCTGAAAAGTCCATATTGTATTGTGTAGAAGATAGGAGGGTGATAATGAGCAGTTTCTGTAGATTCCAAAGAATTAACAAGACAGCCTGCAGAACACATTTCATGGTTTTCTAGGTCTGTCACGCCAAAATATCACAAAACTTGGTGGCTTGAAACAACAGAAATTTATTTTCTCATGGTTCTGGAAGCTAGAAATCTTAAGTCAAGTTGTCAGCAGGCCTGTTGTCTCTGAGAAGCCTCCAAAGAAGAATCCCTTCTTGCTTCTCCTAGATGTTGGTGACTCCTAGAGTCTTGACTTTCTTTACCTTGTAACTATATCATTGTGATCTCTGCCTCCATTTTGACATGGCTTTCTTTTCTGTGTGTCCTTTTATTTTTCTATAAAAATTCCAGACATTGGATATAAGGTCTTGCCCAAACCACTGATCTCATCCAAATTTAATCACATCTGCAAGGACCCTACTTTAATCAAGGTCACATTCTGAGTTTCTTTGGAGATGGGAAATTTGAGGGGACGTGGTTCAAATCACTACACATATTTTGGCATATCTTTTTGTGTCTATAAGAGACACCTTTCCAATCAATAGCACTGCATGATATGTATGGAGAAAACACAAATTGGATAGAAAATACTGTTTTAAATTAATGGACCTGCTAGTATTTATTCTAAAGACTTTTAAATTCATTTTCTTTTTTTTTCTTGCATTATATATTTATTTTTTCAAAAGGAAGAAGGGAAGTTAAGTGTTTTGAGATAACCTTCTTTATAACCTTCTAAAGTCAAGAATAATAAAGATTATATAAAATGTTTAATTTTATGCCTTACTTATAGCTCCTAGTGCAAAAGACTCTGTATGTGTATCTAAGACTGCTGACCCTCAGAAAAAAAAATCACAAACTACGAACACAAATCTAAACAAAACGTAATTAAGTTTGGGGAAGAGGTTCTGAATGAAAGAAATACAACTAGTTTGTCTTAAAATCAAGAGCCATTGTCGGCATGGTGGTGCACATCTGTAATCCCAGCAGCTCAGGAGGCTGATGCAAAGGATTGCGAGTTCAAAAGCCAGCCTCAGCATTTTAGTGAGGCCCTAAGCAACTTAGTGAGACTCTGTCTCTAAATAAAATATAAAAAAGGGCTGTGGATGTGGCTCAATAGTATCCCAGAGTTCAATCCCTGGTACCAAAAAATAAAATTTAAAAAAATAAAAATTAAAAAAAACCAGATCCATTAATGTGATGACTTATTCAACTAATACGAAACAAATATCAATTTTAAGCCAACATCTGTTTTAAGGAGAGAAAAATGAGAAATATATTGATGAAAGAAAAAGGAATGAGAAGAATGTGAAATGAGAAGAAATCTGATAGAAAATACTAGATAGTCTTCCAAGGACTGCCAAATAAGTCCTAGAAGAGAGGAGTATTCTTTTCAGAGATGCCCTCATTAACTTTTTCCTACTCCCTAAAATCCTGACCATGGAATGCCACTTTCTCCCATTACCCTCTGTGCCCTGATTAACAAAGATGCTGACACCATAGCAGGTTCAACACCTCTGATAAATGCAGCTTCTGGATGTTACCCAGGTTGCCTTCTTCAGAGCAACTCCTGTAGCTCTAAGAATGTCCTTGCTATGTCCACAAAGTCTTTTGGTCATTTATCAAAAACTGGTTCTGTAGCAGTTGAAACTTTTCTGGCTATGTTTGCAATTGTCTGTTTTTCCCACCAAAAGAAATAAGGAATTCCAATTAAAGTATTTAAAAAAATTTCCCTTGAGACAAAGAAAGGGAATTTGCAGATCATAGTTTTTCCTTTGGCCTTTGGAAAGTCAAGAGTGAGTTTCACCTGCAGTGAATTGCAAATGCCTTCTTTTCTAAGAGAGTGCCTCCGATATTAATTGCATGAATCATCTCAGTTAGTTATGTAGTCTCTCAATATTTATTGATATCTACTTAGATGTTTCAGAGATACTACTTTTCCTCCCCACCTGCACATGATATAAAAACTTGTATGTTGACCAGATTTTTATGGTATCATGATTCTTTGGTTAAAAGCTGCACCATCGGCCTTCATGATTGTCTGATTGTAGCAATAAATAATAGAATCCAATGAGATCCTTCATAGAGCTCAAGGGGTAGATATGTAAAACAACATTTTCATTTTCACTAAAATTTAATGCAATCTGCAGAGCAAGATATTTTTATATCACCTCTGAATTGCAAAACAGAGCATTTACACATTGATGCTGACTCTCAACAGCTAACCTCAAGGTTAAACAATATGCTGAGGCCAAAGAAACAGCAGAAACGGTTATGGACTGCTGCTTGAAAAAAAAATTATACTTCACAGGGAATGAACTGTTGACCCATGTTCTCATTGAGAACAGAAAGGGATCAATTGCCAACAGCTAATTATGTTTCTCTAGGTATTTTTTCATGAACAGATAAATGATCACTGAAGTGACTGAAGTTGAGAAGAACAAAATACCTTTAAAAGTATTGACAACTCATAAATGTTGGTATATTGGCAACTCAAAAATGTTTGGAATTAGAGTATTAGTTAAATTCAGAAGTTTGAACTAAAGTCTAGCCTTTATTGTATCATATCTTAAAAATTACCAGATGTTTTACATTTAGTGTTGCCTAATTTCAAATGTGTGAGTAGAAATGAATCAAAGTAATAATGTAATATTTTTTCTATTAGTCTCTGGAGTATAAGAAAACAACTTTGTGGTGAATAAAATGGTAGTATTTCATTTTGACATAAAAATACAATTAAGACAATACAGATCAAAGGACTGCTGAGTTGGGCGAGATCAAAGGAGACTGCTGAGTTGGGCGATATCTATTTCTTTACTGTCCACCATAGTCCTCCTTGACCTTTATCTCTGACACAGCCCTTGAAGCTTTATTGATATTATAATTAAGTTAGAATTGGAAGTAATTCTGCTGTTTATTTCCATAGCATATGGATTTTCAATATCAAGACATTCTTCAAAATTTATCAACAAATTTATCTTTATTTATTTTCATTTTCTTGTCTTAATAAACAAATACTACTAACCAAAGCTTAGCTTTGTCACTACTATAATTCTAAACCAAGATCACTGTCTTTACTAAGTGCTCAATAAATATTTTCTAGATGAAAAAATATAATAGTAGATAAGAGAATTGCTACAAAACAGGATTAATCCCTTTTTTTCATAGATCTAATTATGAAAACCTAGTCCTTTTTTTTGGGGGGGGGGTACTGGGTATTGAACTCAGGGCCACTTGATCATTGAGCCACATCCCCAGCCCTATTTTGCATTTTTATTTACAGACAGGGCCTCACTGAGTTGCCGAGTGTCACTATTGCTGAGACTGTCTTTGAACTCGCAATGCTCCTGCCTCAGCCTCCAGAGCCACTGCACTCAGAGACAACCTAATCTTGTCTCAGGTAACATTGTGCATTTTACTTTCATTGGAAATTCCTTAAAAAAATAAATGCAAAATTCTTGCACTGTCATTAATGATAATGTAGAAGCATAATCAGTATTTATACCTTTTTATTGGTGTATTATAGTTACACATTACTTTATTGGTGCATTATAGTTGTACATAATGGTGTGATTTGTTGTTACATATTTGTACATGCACGCAATATGGCAATAGAATTTGGCCAATATCATTCCCCAGCATTTACACCCTCCCCATCTCCCTCTATTCTACTAATCTCCCTTCATTTTTCATGAAATCTTCCCCAACTTTCTTTTCCTTTTACCTCTCTAGCTTCAAAATATGAGAGAAAATATATGACCAGAGTTTGGCTTATTTCATTTAACATAATGTTCTCAAGTTTTATTCATTTTCCTGCAAATAACATAATTTTACTTTTCTTTATGGCTGAATAAAACTCCATTGTGTGTATATACCACATTTTCTTTATTCATTTGTTCATTGATAGATACCTAAGCTGGTTCCATAGTTGGGCTATTGTGAATTATGCTGCTACAAACATGGGTATGCATGTATCTTCACTGTATGATTAATTCTTTAGGGTAAGTATTAAGGAGTGGTATAACTGGGTCATATGATGGTTCCATGCCTAGCCTTTTGAAAAACCTTCACACTAATTTTTATAGTAGTTAAACTAATTTAAAATCCCACCAAGTATTCATATTTCTTAGACCAGCCACAAGTTTGCCTTAGATTGGAATCACCATACTGTCTTACTAAGTATAAACAGTTACTTTTAAGTATTAATCTAAAATTGGGTTACACAGAAGAAAATGTTAGTTTTTAAGACTATGATATTGATTTTTGTCTTTCTACCCGATTAAAAACTAAAATGATTTTTCTATGAATATACCTAGTAATGTTTAAAAATCAATTATAATTGTTTCTGGCTTTTAATATTTTAATTATCCAAGACAACCTTCCCACTTTCCTTTATTGTCTTGGTTTGCTCAAGTGACCTAAAAGAATAAACTTCTCTGAATAATAAAATCTGTGAAGACTTTAATGGTCCCTCTGGTAGATAGGCTTTTCTTTTTTCTTCTTTTTAGTTCTGGAGATCGAACTTGGGGCCTCATGCATGATAAGCATACACGCCATACTGGAGGTGTGAGCCATACCTCCAGTCACACATAGTCTTCTAAAATGACTCTCAATGTCCATCTCCTGGTATCCAAGCCCTTATCATCCTTTAGCATTATGTATGTTCTGGACTTAATGCAGTGCTTATAACAAATAGAAGATGATAAAATAAGGAGGTACCACTTTCAAGGTTAGGTTACTGAAGACAGATTTTTAATTGATATCTCTCTCTCTCTTTCTGTGTGTCTGTCCCTCCCTCTGTTATTCTTCTCATGCACTTGCCCTGAGAAAGCAATCTGATGAGATTTTAGTGGTAGGGAACTGAGAGACGTCTTTGGTCCCTTGCCAGAGAAGGGTTAAAGAATAGCTTTTGAGGAATATAATTATACCCAAACCCACATGTATGAGCTTATCAGCGGGACTTTCCCCCAGATGAGTCTTCATTTACCATAGCTTCAGTCAACACTCCACTGTAGGTTTATCAGAGACCCCAATGCAGAGGGCTCTGATAAGACATTCCAGACTTGTGCAAACATAAATTATGAGATAATAAGTGTATGATCTTTTAAATTGCTAAGTGTTGCATTAGGTTTTCATGTAGCCCTATCTAATGCCACTGTGCATCACTCCATTTACTGATGTCACATAATAAATAGAATCCGATCCAACCCTAAAGAAAGATTTTCATAAAACTTAGATATTCCAAAAAAATCATTAAATTCCCAAGACCCTGCCAACAAATTTTATATACTTAGCATCCCAGCACTACCTAGGTGCTAATGGAGAGAGAGAGAGTTGAGAGAAACTTACCAAGAAATACAAATTTTTGTTAAATAGATTATTGTAATCCATTTATTAGATGGGTTCTTCTATCTAATAAGAGCATGGGTTTGTTATTCATTGCAGGAGCTTTATAAAACCCAAGCTGGCATATTAAGTGGGGAAATGCACACTTACTTAACATTTGAACATTTCAATTTTCTTTGGGGTATTGCTTCCAGGAAGAGGTCACTGAATTGATAGTGTTTGTTTCAGTTTCTTCAGTGTGATTGTGGAAACATGTTCTGGATGCGTCCCTGGTAACCTGCTCCAAGTGACTGCAACAGGTAAAATAGCCATTGTCAACTCACAATGGATATACTATGACAGTAAAGCATAAACTAATTTTGTAATAAGACACTCATATTTTATGTTATTGCTACATGATAATAGGCTTAATCTGCCTGATTTATGACATTAAGTAGGTCCTATGAATCCAAATATGGAGATCTTTTAGTCAATAAACTTCTCATTTTTGATTTTGCTTTCTAAGTCTTTCCTTTTCATAGGAAAGATTTTAGGTGGATAATTTGGCCAAAGTTATTTAGTCTGCAGTTGCTTCCTAAAACATAATAGGGCAATGAATAGATTCTGAAAATTTTCTAGCTTCTTTGAATTTACTGCTAATTTTATTTTAATACAAAGCTACTTTTTGAACATTAATATTATTATTCAAATTTTTGTGGAAGTTACACTAAACTGTAATTATGATGAATACTAAAAGATAAAATACTATAATAAATTATAATAATTTTATAAGTATGTACTATAAACTCTATAATTAATATCTTGAATATATATCATGGCAGTTTTTTTATTCCAAAAACTGAATTAGGCATGGTGTTCCAGAAGTTTTTCCACTTGTTATCTACATATCATTTTTAACTATCTGGAGAACATTATGTTTGCAAACACATTTTCAGTTATATCTCCCATTCTAGAAGATAACAAAGCACAACCTAAACCTCCTTCCAATTTCTAGTTTTGGTTCTAGCCTTTTCTTTTCTTTTATAGTAAAAATCCCCAAAGACATAGTGCATTCTACTGTTCCAATTTCTCTACATTCTTTCTCGAACATTCTTTAATCCTGAAAAATTGTTCTTGTTGATAGTATCTGATATTTCTTATAACCTGCTTCTTTCTCAATATTTCTTCTATTGGTTGACAACACTTCAGTTTTTTCTTGATATGGAGGCCGAATAAATTTTATGCTGTTTCTGACTGCTGTATTTTGTACGTACTCCATGCTTGATCTGTTTGGGCTGCATTTTAAAGTATGTACAAAACTCAATCTCTTTTACATTGCTTTTGTTTTCGTTGTTGTTGTTTTAGCCCATGCTTTCTTCTTTTCCTGCTTGGATTTCTATTTTCTGTCTGAAATGTCCTGTCCTGATATCTGAATAGCCTATGCCTTCATTGATTTTGTTTCTTTATGCAAAATGTCATATTTTCAGTGGGCCATGTCCTCCCCTCTTTCTCTAAATTTGGACATTCATTCTTACATTAATAAGTTTTATGCTTCTATCCAAATTTTTCTCCTTAGTAATTAAAGTTAGCCAAATTCTTACATACTGTTGTAATTTCTTTTATTCAATACCTGCTTCCAAATATAAAATGTAAGCCCCATGACCTCATCGATTATGTTTTTATTTTTCTATTGTTAATTGGTTATCTCAAAAAATGGTGATGTGTATCTCTAGAAGGAAGCTTTTTAAAAATTTGTATTTATCCCTTTTCTCCTAGAAAAGTTCTTGAGATAATTATTCCTTCTAAAACATTTGCTTACAAACTTAAGAAAATGAGTTAGCATTATTGCCCAAATGGGAACAATAAATGTCCTTCCTTTAAAGAACCATATTGAATGACATGGAAGATCAACATGACACACTCCATTGTAAAAGTACATGGCTCAAGTTTGTAGAAAGCCACAGTTCACCAAGTTGCACTGATTTCATCTCTGGTTAATGTTATTTGTTATCCCTCATGGGAAATACCACTTGTTCATAGTTAAAATGGAAGAGTTCACAATATGCTAATAAATTACTGATAGTTCAGATCTCCTACAATTTATCTGCTCCTCCTTCTGTTCTTTTGTTTGTTTGTTTGTTTTGTTTTGTTTTGTTTTCCTCCATGAAAGAGATTTTGATTATGACAGAGTATGAGACACTAAACTAGATCCTAGCTGAACTACATGAGCATAATATTGGTTACTCTCAGATGATCATTCATGATGGAGACCAATATTCTATGACAGAGTCCTCACAAAGGTGAGAGAAGAACTTCTTAGGTCATTGGGTGATGTTGGGCAAGAAGCAGTGCTGAGGAATTCACAAGTATCTGAGGTTAGAACCACCACCTGTGTCAACTGTAAACCACAGAACATTCTCACTGAGTGAACCAATTGTCCAGGTTTACTCAGACATCACTGGGGTCACTTGTAGTTTTTTTACTACACTATATCATTGTTGTTTTCCTACTACAATACTTATGATGTTGTCCTACTACAATATTTATGATGTTATGTTTTCCGACCCTTATATCTCTGGGCCTCAAATAAAGAAAAATCTTATAAATATTTGTCATGTGACACTTTTACTATATTCTACCAAAAACTTGTGTAACTCACAGAGGATGGCTATCCTTACAATAAAATAACATCATGAAATTCTTCCTTTATTTTCCTGCTCATCAATGATGCAGGTGAGAAATATGTAGAACACAAATAAGCATTTGGGGATTTTTGAGGGTGATCTCCTCAGATTTGAGGTTTAAACATGTTATAAAAATTGAGGACTTATTATAATATTGCCCAGTGACAACCATTTTGTGGAGGTTTTAAGACCAGCCTGTAATCAGATAACTGCATTCCTTCATGATCCTAACTCAAGAATGTCATACATGTGTGCACTCATGCACTCACACAGCTTTTTGAGGGCATGACACAAAGGAAGCTGTGGATAAGCAACTAATGTAGATGTTAAGAGCAAGTTTTACTTAAAAGAAAAAGAAAAGGAGGGGGGATATAGTAATAATTTAAAATCATTTTCAGAGATGGAAAAAGTAAGAAACAAAGATTACTGAATTGCTTTAATAAATTGATAAAGTGTAGCAGCCCACGCTCAAACATATATTAATTGTTACACCTGTTTTTCAAAATGCAATTATCAGTATTAAATATTTATTATAAAAAAGCAGGGAATCTTTTTTTGATGTCCTGTTTTCTTTGCCTTTCTATATGGGAAACTGATAGGAGGCACCAGAAGGAAGCATAGATGGAATTTGATCAGATTAAATCTCTGGCATAAATTTTAACTTTAAGTTATAAATGAAAATTTTTTGGTAAGAGAAAAGGAAAAGCATGGAAAGCACCAAGAAAACTCCCAGCAGGGTCTGATTCTGAAGTGCAGTGTTTTGCTTCCCTTTCCAACCAACAGAAATTAAGGCAGATCACTTGCTGTGAGCCACAGAACTTGAAGCAAACATTAAGCGTCTCCTGAAAATAAATCCTCATGGCCAACAGTTGTGAGAAGCCATTCAAATCAGAGTCATAAAAATTGAGGGTTTTCTTCTTTTTTTCCAGAAAACTTTGATCAATTTTGATTAATTTTCACCTCAAGGTCCTTTTTTTTCTGTTTGTGTTATAATTTCCAGTCTGAATCTCTCAAACCATAATTCATATGTTTATTACCCTTTCAAAGTGTCTTCTAATTTTATAGCCAATGAGAGCAATCCAATTGCTGTTGTCACTCTTCTGATTCCCTTAGCTATTTCTCATCAGTTTTCTTCTTATAATTCAGTATCTTCAGGCCTGTCCCTACTCTGTAAACTTTCAAAGTAATAATAATCTTATTATTAAAAAAAATTTCATGCTAGATCTTCTCAAGGTGCTATTGGGTAAAATATAATGCCTTTCCATTTATATTCTTTCTCTGCCCTTATATGATTCATTACATTGAGTTTTATAGCCACTCCAAGAAAACAGTTAAAGAACTATTCTCCAGTGACTTCTAAGTTTTTCTTTTACTCTTCATAATGTTTATTGACTGGCATATGTTTCTCATCTCTATGAGCTTACAGCATAATAAATTTAAGTTATCAGTAAACTACACCAGACGTTAATGGTAAAATTATTTTGATTCGGATTATAATATTTCTCACATATTTCTGATTTGCTATCATCATAAAACTCATTTATGAGAATTCTAAAAGTGGCTCTCAGGATGAATTATGTCATGTTCCACTTGCCAGTCAAGGGGGAAAAAAAGGCATTTATATTCCTTTTTTTTCCTTCAATTGAAATTACTCTTCTTAACATTATCATCAAATCTTATAAAGTATTAGTTGGATAAAACATTTGGTATATAATATATGTATATTTTATAATTCTCATACTATCTTTTATTCCCTTAAAATTTGACCTTTGCTGTATATTTTCTAAATATTCCCCAATTTTTCCCCCAGATAAAACACTTTTAAAGAATTTGAAGAATATACACAACCCCTCACAATCAGGTTTTTGTGTGGATATTATTCTGTGGTTGCTGCTATTTCGTCTCCCTTTTCCTAGAAGAGTGTCTACATCAGAGAGACATACTGCACTGCTGCACTCACAACTACTTGAGAGGCTCCCTTGAGCCCATCCCCTCACAGTCTGTGGGGTTATTTTACTGAATAAGTGTTATGACAGTCTTGCTAAGGCACCCCAAATTGTTACTGTATGAATTTTCTCTTTTCTCCGCCAGAACTACAGACTGGCCTCACATTAAATCATCTTAGCAAGATTAAAACCAACTGGACACCCCCCTAGATGAGAAGAGGGCTTACTAGATGTTAACACAAGGCACATTATATGGACTTGCTTCTGACAATTCACAGAAGCTCTGTAGAAGCTCTATAGAAACATAGAGTGCAATTGATACATGTTGCAAGTTGGAAAAATAAAGACAGGAAATTTTTTTCTTTGACCTATCAAGGACTATTCATTTTTAAGGAGCATAAATGAAAAAAAAAAACAAAAAAAAAACCCTTGCATACCATTATTGATAAAATCGGTAATGAGTTTCAATGTTTGGGGAAATCCGTTAAATAATGATTGATATCTATATTCTAAAGAAATTTATAGCAATTTAAAACTAAAAATAAATTTGATATATTTGTTAAACTTTGGTGATTTTATTTAGATCACTGTTTCCATGTCATGCATTGTGTTAATTTCTTAGACATATGTTAAACAAGCAATACTAACAAACCACCAAATCATTGTCAAAGCTTTTTTTTTTTTTTTTTTTT
>NW_026000075.1:6875526-6989479 GCF_001458135.2 Marmota marmota marmota
AAGGAGGAGGAGGAGGAGGAGGAGGAGAAGAAGAAGAAAGAAATACAGTCATGTGTTTATTTCTATCTGCTGAAACAGATGCCCAAATGAAAGCACTTGGAAATGTAAGGTCTCACAACTAAAAAAGACTGTGGTAGGCAGAGCCAAGGACCCAGGCTGTGCTGCCTGTGACCCCTTCCACCTCGTCTTTGGAACCTGAGCCCAAGATCATGCCACAGGAAGAGTGATCTCTTCCCTGTTTTCACAATGGAAGACTCGGGAAAGACTTTTGGCTCTGAGGAGGAAGAAGCAAGGTACTAGAAAGATTTGGCAATGACCTACAAGCAGAAGGTAGAGACTACACAGGAAGAACTTGGAGAATTTCAAGAGGGAAATCAAAAATAAGAACCCAATTGGAGAGGCAGCTTCACAGAACAAAACCAGGAACAGAGAACTTTTGTCAGAAACAACTGCCTTGGTTTTGAGCTGGAAACCATTAAGGAGAAGTTTGAGAAGCAGCATTTTGAAGGCTACTGACACATCACACCTTAGAGAATGACCAAATTCATTAAAGATCAGTTGCAGAAATACATCGGGGAGCTGGAGCAAGCAAAGGATGGCTTGGAAAGAGCAAAACGAGCCAGGATCTTGTCTCTGGAAGACGTTGAGCAGCTCTTGAATGGAGCCATTGAAAGAAATACCTTTCTGGAAAGTGAACTTGATGAAAAGGAGAAATTCCTAGAATCCATTCAGCAACTAAAGGAGGAAGCTAGAGATTCGCAGTTGGAATTGCAGCAGAAGCAGGAGAAGCCCAGGACGCCCATGACTATTCCATAGAACCTGAAAGGACAGGCACAGCTGTGCAGGCCACCGGCTCTGTGCCATCCACTCCCATAGTGCATCTAGAATCCAGCTGTGGCTGGTACACACCAGGGACATTCAGATATGTCTGGATAGCTCCAACAGTGGGACCCCTTGAGGGCTGCAGCCTGGATTTCAGCTCTCAACATTGTCGGGGACTTGCTTCAGAAAGTAGTTGCACTGGAATCCAAACACACATCCTGACAGAACTCCATGTATGATCAGTTCCCAAACCTGACAGGCAGCCCTGTCTCCAGGCAGAGGAGCAAGGTCAGAGACAGCAGAGACAGACCCACAAGCAACATCCCTGTACCTTGGGTGATAAAGAGTTGGGATAATGCCTGGAATTCGGAAGCCGCCCTCAGGCTCTCCCACCACAGCCTCCCTCCCCAGAGGTGGTCAAGCCCAAGCTGTGGCTTTAGGAGCCCCCCAGTTGGAGCCTCTCGGTGGTCGCATCCCCTTCTCTCTGCTTCACACCAGGCTTTTGGTTTTTAAGTTAGTTTGAAAAATAAGAGCCAGAAGTCACCATAGTTTGCTTTGTGCTGTGCGGCCCAAACCAAGGACTATCACCTGGGGCCCTGATGTTGTCCCCAGGAAATGTCTCTGTCCTTGGTTTCCCCATTAGTGTTTGGGTCTCAGAGGCAGGGACAAAGTGGGGGCCGGGGAAGCATGAAAGCGTGGGTAGTGTGAGTGAGGAGGCTGCCACAGGGTTGGGCACCTGAGTCCCTGTGGCCCTGAAAGGTGCTTCTCATGTGGAGGATCTGAGCTCATCTCCAGCTCACTTGCCCCACCCCCTCTCTTCTGGAGCTGTCTTCATGAACAGAGACCCTCCCTGTGCTTTGCTGTACTCTGAAGTCACATTCAGTAGTGGAGAATGGAAGACAGGTGTGCCTTTTCAAAACCATGGTCCTGTACCTACTTCTCAGACTTCAACCTGCCTCTCATTGAGGTTTTCAGACACATCTTTGACTTTCAGTCATCCTCAGGCCAGGTCGAACTTTTCAATAGCTGCCTAAGTTTGGAGAATTCAGCTGCAGTGCTGGAATTTGTCCCCCTAAAACATCCTAACTTGTATCGGTAAAAGATGGACTTTTATTTTTTAAAAGAAGACATGAATGTTGTGACTCTACTTTGTGTACAACCAGAGACATGAACAATTGTGCTCTATATGTGTACTATGAATTGAAATGCATTCTGCTATCATGTATAACAAATTAGAATTAATAAGTAAATTAAAAAAAATCAAGGGGGAGCACATTTTTTTTTAGGCTGCAGTAAACTGGAAGAAAAAAAGGAGTAGGAGAAATCCCATTAAATATTAAAAAAAATTTGCAACAAATCTAGTTGAGATAGAATGTTATATTATGACCATGGGTTTTAGAATTAGAAAAAAATCTTGTTTGGGATTCTAGCTCTGCTGTTGATTCTAGCATTGTAGTCTTGGGGCAAGAGTGTGTTTTAATGACAGCTTAAATTTTAAAAGTATACACAACTACACAACAAGTATTCCTAAACTATAAGAACTAGCAACAGTGACAACACTTGTCATATTTAAATTTTATCTTAGCAATCTTCTTGAACAAAAGAAAACATTTTGTAAGATTGAAATCCGTTTTGTACTTACTTTGTAGAATACCTGCTATTTTTGTTTGTTTGTTTGTTTGGGGTATCGGGGATTGAACTCAGGGGCACTCTACCACTGAGCCACATCCTCAGCCTTATTTTATTGAGAGACAGGGTGTCACTGAGTTGCTTAGCACCTCACTTTTTTTGCTGAGGGTGGCTTTGAACTCGCAATCCTCCTGCCTCAGCCTCCTGAGCTGCTGGGATTACAGAGGTGTGCCATGGCACCCAGCTTGCTATTTTTTTTAATGACCCCAATATCCACTTTCCCCTCAAACCCTCAGGGATTTCAAACCTTTAATCTCTGATCTTCTCCAAAAAGGCCCTAAACATTCCTTGGCATGTTCACATTCCCCGCCATCCTCAGTCGTCTGGAAAGGTTGAATGAACCAATCAAATACTAAAATCAACCTTGACTAAACTATCAATAGAATTACACTGAGAGTGGCTTAAACTCCTCCCTCTAACTCGACTTAGGGTTAGGGCCCTACCAAGAAAACTCCTAAATATTTCCTTATTTGAGCTAATGTACGGTTGCCCCATGCTCCCTCCTACTCTAGCTCCCAAGCCCCCCCACCCCCACACCTCATCTAAAGACCCTCTCTTACACTATCTCAGAAATTTACAATGGGCCCATGCTGGTCAGCTGCTGCCTAATCCTAAGGCCTCCTGCTCTCCTCTGACTCCAGGAGACCTAGTCCTCTTCTCTCCCCATTACACCTCCTGTCCCTCACTAACCTCAAAATGGAAGGGACCATTCAAGGTATTCTTAACTACCCCCTTCGCGGCCAAATTTGAGGGCATTCCAAACTGGATCCATAACTCCCATTTCAAACTGTGTGAACCATCTCACTATATGGCAATCACCACAGGATCTGTGTCTTTGCACATCTCCAAAATCTTGACTTTTAACCCTCCAAAGCTCCCCGCTGAATCCTAAAGAAGACTCTTCTCAGTCAGAGAAGGCTACAACAAGGACTCCCAGTCCCTGAAGCCCAAGCCTCCAGAGACTTTGCCTCCACCTAAAGCCTCCCTGACCCACTTTACAGGAATGAGATTCTTTGCCCCTAACCAGCAGGAAGAGTCTACAGAAGAAAGACCATCATCCCCACCCCCATTATATATAAAAATAAAAAGGGAGGAATATTGGCATCAAATAAATATTGTTATCAGATCAATAATGGCATCAGATTTGCCATTTTAGGTCAGGAACCATTTTAACTGGAGGTTCCAAAGTTTCCATTCTGAGGCAATGCTGCTTAAGTTCCCATAAGAAACGTGCCTGCTAAAAGATGGAACTCACCCCAGCTTAAACTCCTAAGCAGCTTATGAGATTCCTCTTATGGGCTATAAAGCTGCTCTGTGAGGACCCACAGGCTGCTGTTCTCCTTGGAGGGACAGCCTTGTTGGTATACCTCCTGTTATCGACAATAAATCTCTTGCTTGATGTTCCCATGTGTGACATGGTCCTTGGACTTCGCATGGCCTCTGCAAGGGTCCTTTTATGTGATGCTTCTGTATAAACATGTATGTTTTTATATGTATACACATATATATGTATGTATATGTATACACACATACACACACACATACATACACACGCTTGGGTATACATCCTCTGTAACTGTCTATCAATATTATACTGAGATTTCTCCATGTGTTATAAATAATCTAGCTCATTTATTTTGATTTAGAAAAGGACGCTACTACATTGCAGTAATTCATTTCTCCTCTTGATAGGTACTTATTTTTATTATTGGAAATGCTTTACTAAATGTCTTGTACGTGTGTACTTGCTCACTTGCACATACATGTATATAATAATTTCATTGAAGTATATACTTAGGGGTAGAATTATCATGTTGTAGGGTGCATATATTTTGAGCTTTACTGGATATTTACAGATCGCTCTCCCATTAGTATTTCCAACAGAAGTGGATGAAATTTCTAGTTATTTTAAATGCTTATTATTTTTATATGATTGGACTGCTGTTTATTTTTTTTCACATTTTAGATATGTGAAATTGTATATCATCATTCTCTTTGTATTTTTTCTGAGTGCTGGTAATGCAATATTTTCTGTCTTTATTGGATTTTGTCTTCTTCCCTCTGTATATTAAAATTTATTTATTCCATATTGATTTATAAGTACCAAAACTAACCAATGATCTAAATTTGTTGTCTTTTAGAGATGTTAAAATTATGTCTGGAACTTGAGTTTAAAAAATATTTATGATATTTTGTTCCATGGAGATTTTGATTTTTTTGTTTGACTGTGATTAAATAGTTTTTTTTTTCCCTATGAATGTATATGTGTATTTGTTTTTCAAAGAAATTTTACCTACTCTAAGGCTGTAAATTATTTTTCTAGAGGTGCTTTTAAGTTTGAAAGTTTCTTTCTAGTCATTTAGAAGTTTACTCCATCTGGAATCTATCTTTTGTATATGAGGTGCAAAAAATCGCAGTCTAATTTTATTTTTCCGTATGGAGAAATAATTATTATAATGCCATTTACTGATTAAATCATCTTTTTTTCCAGTTCCCTTCTCTTTTCCTTTCTCTTTTGTACTCTTTTTCTCTTCTGTTTAATACACATGCATATTTCAATGTATAATTATGTAGTGAACATTGAGGGAAGGACCCTGCTTCCTTGTTTTTTTTTTATTGGTTGTTCAAAACATTACAAAGCTCATAAGCTCATGACATATCATCTTTCATACATTTGATTCAAGTGGGTTATTGTTTTTCATTTCTTCCTGTTATGTTCATTTCTTTCAAGCCCCTTTCATTCCCGTCTCTCCCTTTTTGCCCTCTTTCCCTTTCTCTGTCCTATCTCTTCTTTCTTCTTTACTTTCTCCTTTCAACTCATTCACCTCCCATACTTCCTCCTCTTTTTCTTTTAAATTTTTTAAAAAATATCTTTATTTGGGGGCTGGGGTTGTGGCTCAGCAGTGGAGCACTCGCCTGTCACAAGCAAGCTGCTGGGTTCAACTCTCAGCACCACATAAAAATAAATAAATAAAATAAAGGTATTGTGTCCAACTACAACTAAAAAAAATGAAAAAAATCTTTATTTTGTTTGTTTATTTATTTATTTATTTATTGTGGTGCCGAGGATTGAACCCAGTGCCTCACAAGTGCGAGGCAAGCACTCTGCCAGTGAGCCACAATATCACATTAGTAAATGCACTGTCTAAAAATTCAAACATGGTATTCCTAACTAAATTAATAATAAAATTAACAAATCTTCCCTCCAGTGTCCTTGCAGAGGCATCTAACTGTTATGGGAGTCACTTTAGAAAACACTCTAAGTCTGAATTCAAATCAAAGAGAGCTTTATTTACCTGGCCAGGGACTGTCACCCACCTGTAGAGACTCAAGCTCTGTGGGAGGACATCAACTTTCTGGCCTGTATCCTGGGAACTTAATGATGAAAACCACAACTCAGGGGCTTTCCTTTGCATCATGTAAGCAAGCCAATAACAGAAGCTTGAAAAAAGCTGTCAGCTTTGCAACTCAGTTAACCACATCTTGGATCCAAGCAGGTGTTAGACAACCATATCCTGAATTCAACAGGTATGATGGGGGAATGATAATCTCCTTTAAAGTCTTGGGTCACCAAGACCACCGTATTCTGGTTTAAGTACATTTTATGAGGTACAAAGTACAGAAAACAATATATTATAAGAAATCAGCTTTCATTTCAGTTTCTCAGAAACAGCTCCTGTAACAGTTTGTTTTATAGAAGGCAGCAAAATGGAGTCTTAGGCCTGTCTATGACAGTTTTTGCTTTATAATTGTCTAATCTCACTTATCATATCTATAATCTATATTTTTTTACTAATCTATAATGGATAACTTACACTCTTACTGATTTTATTAATTAGTTTATACCACAACATAGCCATTGCTTTTCTCAACCTTTGTTCAACAGTTATTTATTAAGCTGTCATGCCACTGCGTGATTTTTACTCAGTTTCCCTGAATCCGGGTGGTGAGTCAGATTGGAAATATGAAAGGTATGCGAAATTTAAGAAATAAAGACAAGATATGGAAATAAGTGAAAAGCAGGGGCAGAGTGGGGTGATCCAACTCTGAGGGAGACTAGATCTAACTAAAAATGGATCCCTTGAACTTTATTTAAATAGGTAGGAACATCAATGGTATTCCCAGTGAAAGACTTCCTGAGAAAAACAGGAAGAATATGGCAAAGACATCTTCTATTGGGTGTTAGCAGGTTACGCCCACCTCCTCTACTTCTGAGCTGCTGCATTTGAAACTAGAGCTGTCTGAGCCAATGGGCAGGGTATCAGCATAATCTGAGCAGTCTCCAGGCTCTAATCGTGGAATTTTACTGAGGGTTCTGAGAAAAGCAACCTCCCTGCCTTGTGATAGCTCAAACAAACCCATAATTCATTCATGGCTCCCTGACATTAAGCTTGTACTGTATTATGTTGAAGGTACTGAAAAGTCAGAGCTGAAAAATGTAGAGATCATCTCCTGTCTAACTGAGGTTTAGATTTAAACATATCTAAAGGTTAAAATATCTTGGTCATAATAAGTAATTTTCAGAAGTAGTAAACTTGGTATTTCTGGGGCTTCCTCAAAAGTTACAGATAGATATTGTATAAATGCACACTACATAAGTCTATGTGTATCAATATCTAAGTCCATGTTATGTAATATATGTAAGTATATAAATTCAAATATATATGTATATATGCATACATATAACTCAATAAACTATGATATAGTGAAATACATACACCAGAATAAATAAGATATTGACATGTTCTTGTCAACTTTAAAGGGCTAGTTTTCTACTGGGAAATTTAAAAAATCAGTCTGAATTCAAGTTCTTAAGCTTGTCAGTAAGGACACATCACAAAACACACTCATTATAAGATGATGTCAGTATAATGAGTTAATTTCATATTTATAAAACTTGCAATTATTTTCAGTGGCAACGTAATGTTTTTGACATAGTTACAACTGCAGCTAAGATAGTTCTTTGGTGTCCATAATATGCTGTCATGAATACTGATCAGAGAAACCAGATCTGATTTCAATTCACTGAGAATTAAGAATGTCTTAATACGGTGGGCTCATCATCCTTCTTCAGTGCTTTTAGCAGATCCTGATAGCCTATTTTCCCTCCTAATAGCAATAATATGAAGGTAATTTTTGTCTCAGAAATATTTGGCATGTCTTGCCTGCAACCGTATCTACACATAGTAATCTTTAAATAGTTTTAAAAGCCAAAAATGGTAGGGAAAAAGTTATGTTTAAACCACCAAAACAATGATGAGATTTTATGTTGTTGGGTAGGAAGGGGGAGCATGGAAGAAATAGATGAACTCTAGATAGGGCAGAGGAGTAGGAAGGGAAGGGAGGGGGCATGGAGTTAGAAATGATGGTGGAATGTGATAGACTTTATTATCCAAAGTACATGCATGAAGACATGAATATGTGTGAATATACTTTGTATACAATATTAGATGATTTAACTAACATCCACCAAATTGTGCAAACTGGATATTGGAGATGTTGCATCTACTCTGTAAACCAGTTTAGCCTCTTGGTGAGGCTCACTTGATACTGTTAGAAAAGAAAAAATGAAAGGTGTTAAATACCTTTGCAAGACCACTGATCTTGAAGTCCTATCAACTTACCTAACACTACTTTAAATTAATTTACATAGTATAATGACTTATTAATTGCTTACTTTATCAGAGTTTATATTTGGTTCAAACGGATTTTTAAAAATTGATTCAGAAAAGTAAAAAAAAAAAAAAAAAAAATTGTTGACCAGACCAGCCTTACACAGCTTAAACCAGAAAGGAAAATGAACTCACGAAAAAGACACTGCAATTAATTAAAAAAAAGTGTTGTGATATTGGTTTATTAGAGATTGATGCAGAGACATAAATCTACTTGAGAAAATTAGGGAAAGTAACTATCCAGCTATAGTTTTTACTGAATCTGTGCATTCCCTCAAAATTCATATGCTAAATCCCATCCCCAATGTGATGGAATTTGGAGGTGGGGTTTTTGGAAGGTGGCTAGGTTATGAAAGTGGAGTTTTCATGATATTAGTACCCTATTATGAGTTTTCATAGAAGTCTCTCAACCCTGAACCCATTTTGATGGAAAGATGATTTGAAGCACAAAGTGGGTCCTCACCAGACACATAATGGCATAATGGTTATCCCTTGATTTTTGGACTAGGAGAAATGAAATTCCATTGTTTGTAGGCCACCCAGTCTGTGGCATTCTGTCATAGCACCCTAAATGGACTAAAACAGCCATGTTCTGAAAGGCAATTTGATCTTTATTGGAGGCAAATTTGGGATTTGTAGAAATGAGATTGAGATAGGTGTTTACACACAGAATAGGCATTGTGAGAAAGGCTAAACATACATGAATCAGCCCAGAGAATGCCAAGAACTGCTGAATGTTTTGTTATCACTGTTGTTTTAATGTAAAAAAAGAGATTAAAGATACAAGAGGAACTTTGAAAAAGCATCTATAAAACATAAAACTAGTATTGTGGAGAAAAAAATCTGATCTTAAAGAAACTTGACTGCACAGCACTGAAAGTGATTTCATTCTGAAACCTTAAAAATGATACAAGAATACATTCTTAGATAAATGCTTAAATCAATACAATTTATGAAAGAAAATACAGTGTCTTTTCATTATCTGTGGGTTTTGGTTTTGTTGATTTCAGTTACCCATTGTCTGATAATATTACATGGAAATTTAAAAAAAAGTAATTCATAAATTTTAAATTGTGTACAGTTCTCAGTGGCATGACAAATTATCATGCTATCCCACTCTGTGCCAGATGTGAATCATCCCTTTGTCCAAAGTATGCAAACTGTATGCACTCCCTGCTCCTTTGTCACTGAATAGTCTCTTGGTTATCAGGTCAAGTGTCTGCCACTAGTATCACAAACCCTGTGTTCAGGAACTCTTATTTTGCTTAAGAATGGTCCTGAAATGCCCTAGTCATGAGGTTGGCAACTGGGATATGTCAGGGAAACCACAAAATATTTCTTTGAAGTAAAAAAATAAAAAATAAAAAGTTCTTGACTTAATAAGGAAGGGCATAGATGAATGGATAAAAAAATGTGGCATATATACACATGGAATATTACTCAGCAATAAAAGAGAATAAAATCATGGCATTTGCAGGTAAATGAATGGAACTGGAGACTATCATGCTAAGTGAAATTAGCCAACATCAAAAAAACAAATGCCAAATGTTTTATCTGATATAAGGAGGTTGACTCATAGTGGGGTAGGGAGGGGGAGCATGGGAGAAATAGATGAACTCTAGATAGGGCAGAGGAGTGAGAAGGGAAGGGAGGGGGCATGGAGTTAGAAATGATGGTGGAATGTGATGGACTTTATTATCCAAAGTACATGCATGAAGACATGAATATGTGTGAATATACTTTGTATACAGAGATATGATAAATTGTGCTCTATATGTGTAATGAGAATTGTAATGCATTCTGTTGTCATATGTAAATTAAAATTAATTTAAAAAATAAGGAAGGGCAAAAAGAGCATGAGATAAGCTCTACATTTAAAATAAAAAGCTCTGTCCATGCAGAAGAAATTTGTGAAGAGAGAAAATTAAATTTCTTGTTTCATAACTATAAAAGTTATGGTCAGAGCATATACTAAGTCTTTAGCTAAGATGAAAAAGAAAATCAAGCTATAGGGTCTCATATTATTTACAGTTTTAAACNACTAACGGCAATAATGCACGTGGAGCATTAATATTTGTTAGCCTCTTTCACACACATTCTTTTATTCAACCTTCACACCACCATGGTAGCTAGATAGGGAAATAGTTATTTTTAATTTTGATTTTAAAGTTGTGAAAAATGAGGATGAATGAGGTCTCATGACTTGCACTGATTATGTAAGTTTAGCAGATTCAGAATAAGAACCCAGGTCTCCTTCTTCCAACTTTGGAATGCTCTGCATGATCTCATGCTGTTGCTGGGAGACATAGTGGACACACACTATTTTAAGAATTTTTTTTTCTTTAGGAATGGTTTTACACAAGAAATGTTGCTGTCCACTGTTTGGTCATTTTAGGTTCCTTCAAAATCAAATGTAGAACAAAACTTTTAATTTCTTATCTCATTATTTTGTAAATGCATACCTTTACTAACCACATAGAGTCCAATATTGAGGCAATATTCTGAATAACTCCAAGCAAAATCAAAACAACAAAGAGAAACACACCCACAATTTTAGCTTAAAATACCTAGGTATTTCAATTCAGTGAAACATCTATTTTTATATTCTGATAGTATTTTTTTTCTATCTTGACTTCTTCTGATAATTACCACAAACACATTTTTTTTTTTTCATTTTCTATCAACTTAAGCTCAAGAAGGTTTTCCTCCTACCATTACCAATCAATGTTCTGCTTGAAAAGACAATTTGTAGTGACAGGAGAGTACTCACCAAGTGCCTATAATAAATGGAATTTGTGATTGTGGTTTCCAAAGAAATATTTAGGAGTAAGCCTTTCGAGGTTCTGCCTTAATAGCAACAGAACTGAGGCATTATCCGTTACTAAAATGTTTTAGTCTGCAAAAATTTTATCTCTTCAAGATAGATAAATGATACAATAAACAATGGAAATATTGCTTTTTTAAACAATTTCTAATTTGCTTTAATTAGTTATACATGACAGTAGATTGCAGTTATGCACTTTGATATATCATACATACATGGGATATAATTTCTCATTTTTCTGAGTGTACAGGTTGCAGAATCATATTGGTCATGTAGTCACATATATACTTAAAGTAATAATGTCTGTTTCTTTCTACTATCTTTCCTATCCCCACATCCTCATCCCTACCCTCCCATTGCTTCCTTCTACCTAATCTAACTCTATTCTTCCCTAGTGCCCACCCACCACTTTATTGTGAATTAGCATCTGAATATTAGAGAAAACATTCAGCCTCTGGTTTTGTGGGATTGGCTTATTTCGCTTAGCATGATATTCTCCAACTCCATTCATTTACTGGCAAATGCCATAATTTCACTCTTCTTTAAAGCTGAGTATTCCATTGAGTATATATGCCACATTTTTTTAATCCATTCATCTATTGAAGGACACCTAGGTTGGTTTCATAGTTTAGCTATTGTGAATTGAGTTGCTATAAACATTGACGTGGCTGCATTACTGTAGTATGCTAATTTTAAGTCCTTTGAGTATAAACCAAGGAGTGGGATAGCTGGGTCAAATGGTGGTTCCCTTCCCAGTTCTCTGAGGAATCTCCATACTGCTTTCTGTAGTGGTTGCACCAGTTTGCAGTCCCACCAGCAATGTGTGAGTATACCTTTTGTCCCACATCCTCTCCAACATTTATTGTTGCCTGTATTCAGATGATTGCCATTCTGACAGGAGTGAAATGAAATCTTAGAGTAGTTTTGATTTGCATTTCTCTAATTGATAGAGATGTTGAACACTTTTTCATATATTTGTTGATTAATTATATTTCTTCTTCTGTGAAGTATCTGTTCAGTTCATTAGCCCATTTATTGATTTAGTTATTTGTTTCTTTGTTATTAAGTTTTTTGAGTTCTTTATATATTCTAGAGATTAAGGCTTTATCAGAGGTACATATGGTAAAGATTTTATCCCATTCTGTAAGCTCTCTCTTCACATTAGTGATTGTTACCTTTGCTAAGAAGAAGCTTTTTAATTTGAATCTATCCCATTTATTGATTCTTGATTTTGCTTCTTGTACTTTAGGAGTCTTGTGAAGGAAGTCAGATTCTAGGCCAATGTAGAGAAGATTTGGGCCTATTTTTTCTTCTATTAGGCATAGAGTGTCTGTTCTAATGCCTAAGTTTTGATCCATTTTGAGTTGATTTTTGTGCAGGGTGAGAGAAAAAGGTTTAATTTCATTTTGTTACATATGAATTTTCTGTTTTGCAAGCACCATTTGTTGAATAGGCTATCTTTTCTCCAGTTAATGTTTTTGGCACCCTTGTCTAGTATGAGATAACTGTATTTATATGGGTTTGTCTCTGTGCCCTCTATTGTGTGCCATTGGTCTACAAGTCTATTTTGGTGCCAATACATTATTTGGAAAAATAAGAGACACAGAATAGCTAAAGCAATCCTTAGCAAGAAAAGTAAAGCAGAAGCATCACAATACCAGACCTTAAACTATACTACAGAGCTGTAGTAACAAAAACAGCAATGTGTTGGCACATGCCTATAATCCCAGCAATTCCAGAGGCTGAGGCAGGAGGACTGAAAGTTGGAGGCTAGCCTCAGCAAATTATCAAAGCCCTAAGCAATTTAGTGAGACCCTGTTTCAAACTGAAACATAAAAAGGGCTGGAGATATGGCTCAGTAAATGCTCCTAGGTTCAATGTCTAATACCTCTCCCCTCCAAAAAATCAAGAACTCTTCTAGAACCATAAATTTAATTGAATGGTTTGAATGATTGTAACTCCTGGACTTCCAAAGTCTTTTCCTGAAGCAAGTGTCAATAGATATAAATACATACTTGTACAATTTAGAAATGTATTTAAGCCAATTAATAGTTGGAAATAATTTGGTTGTTCTTGGATATATTAAGCAGATTTTTACACAAACAACAAAGGTGTCCATTCGTCTGTCATAGCCTGATAAGAAGACAGTTAGTATTAAACAGATAAATATTTTGGATAATAAGCATAATAAGGTCCAATGTTTTACCAAAACTTAGCAGAATTCAGGGGTTGGAGTATTTCTCAGTAATAGAAGGAATGCTTTAAATGTATGCGGCCCTGGGTTCAATCCCCAGCATCAAAAGCAAAGCAAAACAATAAACTAAGACACTTATGAATATTTAAACTTCTCAAATTTTCTTCTCCTAGTTGTCTCCCTTCATTCTTCCTTCCCCTTCTTTCTTCTTTCCTCTGCTGAGAGCCATAGCCAAGTAGGAATGACGCATGGCATTTTTGCTTGAAAGGTGACCCTGCTCAAGGATTAGGGTGGCTCCAGGTTTAGGGTGGATCCTACTGGGAATAGGGCGTATCCTGCTGCCTCTGGCTCCCGCTCCTTGAGTTCCCGTTGAGTTCTCGCGGGGTTCTGAGAGAATTGGTATGCAGAGCCCGGTGGAAGGAGTGTATTTTTCCCAGGACGTGCGTGTAGAGTGCCAGTGAGAGTTCGGGAATAAAGAGTTGCTGTTTGAATCTACAAGGCTTTGGTGGTGGCTCGGTTATTTTGTGCCCAGCCAGACTGTGGCATTCCTCTTTTTCTAAATGTACATTGCCTAATTTTTCACTAAAATGGGGAGCAGAAATTACCATCTGCCATGTGAAGAGGGAAAGATAGAAAAATCCCCATGGGAAACAATTCATGTGGTGTTGAGACTTGAAAAAAGACATGGAGGCAGAGAGCATTGTTAAACTTCAGTTACCTTTCATCCTAGATTTTATTTTCATCATTAAAATAGGAGAAGTACTTTCAGAAAACTACCCCTACATAAGCCTCTATAAGATATCAATCTTGTTACATGAGCTGATAAGTTTATAAATTCAAGTGATATTGGGAACCATACAGGGTAAACTACTCAGGTGAGATCAGGTAAAAGATAATGACTACAACACTTGAATTTTGAAGAAAGTTTCAGAGTAAGATTAGGAACCATAAATTCTAAATATAAATCAACATTCAAAGCCAGCTCAGTTTGGCAGCATTTTCAAAAAATTTTTGCAATTTAGAAATTGCAAACCAAGCAAATTATATCAAGATAAGCCATCCTTTAAGTAGTTGCAAATGACAATTAGGTGTTGAAGATTTCAATCCTTCATTTCCCCAGACACCTGCAGGGATGAAACACAGTGGTTTTTATCAATTCACCATCAACTTTGGCTACACAACCCAACTCAATACACAAGGGATTATACTTGGAAGTAAAACCATTATGAAAATTTTGTTTCCTCATTTCATAATTAACACAATCACAATGGAAACAAGTATGAGTTTTCCTCAAACGACTAGAAGTGGAATTTCCATAGGATCCAGATATACCACTCCTTGGTATTTTTCCAATAGAATTAAAATCAGCATACTGTACTAGTACATGCATATCCATGTTTACAGCAGCACAATTCTCAATGGCCAAGTTAGACAGCCAGCCTAGGCATCCATCAACAGATGAATGGGTAAAGAATATGCATTATATACACAATGAAGCTTTCTTCAGCCACAAATAAGAACAGCATTATATCATTTTCGGGAAAATAGAAGAGACTGAAGAACATCATGTTGAGTGAAACAAGTCAGACTCTGAAAGTCATGAGTCATATATACTCTTTCACATGTGAAAGGTAGAGAGAAAATAAATAAAAAATATAAACAGGGATCTCATGATACTAGAAGAGAAACCAGTGGACTTGAAGGAGGACATCAAGTGAAGGTAGTGGTAGAGGAGAAGGGAAGACACTAGGGAATTAAATTGACAAAAGTTACATTATACCCATGTATAAATGTGTCACAATGAATACCTCTATTATGTATAATCATAATGCACCAATAAAAAAGAAATAGATCACTTCCATTATTCTTACTTTAATACTACTACTACAAAAGGTATAACCTTTGTTGACTAAATGCCAGATGAATATTTTTGACTATCTGTAAATTAGAGTTAAAATAAATTTTATTTTTCAATTTGCCAATAATATTGAGCTATAAATTCACAGGAAATTTAGACAGTCTTACCCTAAACCTAATCCTAACCCTAACCCTATATGATAAACACATGATAAAATAAATAATGTTTATATCTTATTAGATTCTTATGCTTTTTTTCTGTGTAATTCATAAACATCTACATTATCACATATTGCCTTTTCTTCATCTCTCTCATTTGCCATTCTCTTTTGAACTTCTTTCTTTTCCTTACTCCTCCCAGTTCAATCAAAAGTCACTGAGGAGCCCTGATCCAAGTCATAATCACTTTGGAGCAGGGCTGCAGGGGCACTGAAGGGATAACAAGCATTATCAGTCCAGATGAGGAGGCTCAGAGTGTTCGGCAAAGCCATGTAGTAGCAGACAGCTAAGTGGCCTGCTGAGAATGGCCTCACAGCAGAGTGAAAGAAGCAGGTGATATGGTCCCAAGTTTGGTGACACATAGGAGACTGAGCAAATAGCTACACATACTAAGAATAATGGGATCTAAGTTTCTTAGTGATGCAAAAGGTAGGTACAAATATGGAAAGGGAAATATTTGGAATAAAATTTGTGATATTTGACTATACACAGAAGTACTGATTTGTATTCCTATCTTATAATACTCACATGGATAGGAGGAAATAAACACAGACACAAATAAGGATGTGTGTGTGTGTGTGTGTGTGTGTGTGTGTGTGTGTGTGCAAGAGACTGTGCATAGAATGAGACAGAGGGAAGGAGAGAAAGGAAAATCCACGAATTTATTTTTCCAGGAAATAGTATGGCAGCAGTAAAATACTTATAGCAATGAGCACATTAAGCTCCCAGATATTAGTTCCTGTGTACATTCTTCTTAAAAAGAATCAGAGTTTCTTGGAGAAATACCAAGATGGAGGAGAGAAAGCATGAATCTGAACAGTCTCACTATGAACAAAAATAAAAAATGCATGTCACAAAAACATGCATTGGCTTTATATTGGCAAAATTTGGAAGAATTTCAGCTTCAAAATGAATAAAGAAAACTGATCATAATTCATTCCATATAATAAGTAATTATAAATCCATGATGATATACACAAATACTTAAATAAAAAAGTGAATAAGGTATACCTCTTTAATTCTCAGTAAAACACATGTAGAAGGAATGGTGGAATTACAAAAGATCTTGTGTCATTTCTATAATCTTTAATTTGCTGCAAAAAGAAGTATTAAAATCACCCACTTATTGTTACATGATCCACTGTGAACACTGAAAATGCAAACCACGCGCAAAATAGCCCACCTCCTATTCAGGAAAGGAGTCTACTGTGGATGTGCTTGACATTGTCAAATTGCCAGAATGTTTCTAAATATTTCTCTCATTTTTTGTATTTAACTTCTCATAAATTGGTAGCAACCATTTCATAGATTTGTATGGATGTATACAGGCCACAACTGGAGTAGAAAAAAATTAGTAGAGAGTAGAGACATCCATAACTTAAAGCACAACTTTGAACAGCACCTAACTAACAGTGCCTAAAAATGATTCTACAGGAAAAGTGTATAAATGTGGGAAGGACAAAGAATGGAGACCTTTGTCTATCCTAACGTGCTTTCTGCTCCAATATATTAAAAATGATAGATGTAAAGAACTAGCATATTTTTTAATAAGTTCATTTGTTATAGATTTTTGCAGATATTGTTAAACAAACAGAGGAAGCATGGTATTTTTAATAAAGAAATACATATAGGAAACATAATTCCTGACATTTGTTTTAATGTTTAAGTAAATAAAATAATATTTATCTTTATGACAATTTTGATTCATAGGTGCTTAACTATTTGGATTATTTTTGAAAGGTTCATGAATTCTGATGAAAAATATTTTCAATTTAGATAACTTAAATTGCTTAAACTTTTACAGAAACCTGAAGAAAACCTTAGAAAAGCAAAGATCTGGTATACTTTTTAAATCACAATATTGTTCTGATATTCTTTGAATATATATAATAAAAAAAACCTAGGAATGGTTTTTGTTATTTATGCATTGTGCTAACACTTTAAAAACAACTATCTTATTTAGTCACTATAATAATCCTGTGAACTAGATATCATTCTTATTTTCATTGTGCAGATGGAAATTCAGGTTTAGTAGGCTTAGATAATTAATAAAAGCCACACAACTGATAAATAATTTGGATTTGCACCTAAATGTTTTTTTAATTACAAAACACTTAATTAAAAAAACTATCTCCCAAAGTAGAAAGATAATGACTAAAATATTAAGAGCATATTTTTCTTTTTGTTCTTACTAGCAAAGAATGAAAAGCATATATAAGAAGTTTTACACTGTGCTCATACAGTATTAAGCTTGATTTATTTTATGTGAATATTTCTAACATCTTCTGATTTGGAAGTGAAAAAGATACAAACTATTATTTCTATGGCAGCTACACAAAGATATTTCATTATTCCAAGATAATTATTTGAACTCATTGATGCTTCTCCACAGTTGATACAAATGATCTCAGTCTGTTTTCTATTTGTTGTTTTCTTTTTCCAGAGAGGTAATTTCTCATAACAATATCACCTGAATGAAAGTAATATGTAGAGTTTCTATAAAATTTTTAATACTTTTGCATGTATTCTTGCTCTTTGAAGAAGCTTTATTTATTCACCAATCAATTCAAAATGCCTTTCTACTATCAATCATAAGATTTTTTTCTATGGATTGTTTCTTTAAATATTTCAAACAATGAAAGCTAGTGCATTAAAAGTTAGAGATTATTTCACAATTTCTATTCTCTTTTTCTATTTCTCTCATATTGGAATCTTAAATTTGGCAAACATATAAATCTATGTAAAAGTTACTTGGTTTTTAATAATAAATAGGACTTTGTTAACTATGCTTAATCAAAATTTATCTTAAACATTAGAAAAATTAATGAGGCAGAAGCTTAACTCATAATTCTAATTCTGCTCTCTTGTGAGTCTTGCTCCTATAATTTTATCTTTTAAACAAATTCTCACACCAGCAGCTAGACATTTCCTTTTAAGGATGCAGATGCATCCTATCCCTGGGCAACACTATCCAAAGTCGTCCCACTCCCTGAGAAGTCTAACTGCTTGTTAGCTTAGAGGACAAACAAAACCTCTGTTTCTTCTCTGAAGTCAATCTGATCCCACTCCCTCTTGCTCTTGGCCTTAATGAGTTTGTGTCACTCACCAGGAACCACTGCTAGGTATTCTTTCCCCTCTCCCTCTCCTCCCCTCCTGTATGAATCACAGCTAACCCTTTCCTGACCAAAGAGATAGCGTAAAACTCCATTATGTTAAAATCCTGGTGTGTTGAGAATCTATCCATACCATGCTGAATAAGCACGCTTTCTGGTTAATTGAAAAGCCAGGGTAATATATATTTCAACCTGTTATCTTCATTATTCATTGTTTGTATATTTCCTATTCAATGTAATTTATAGTATAAACCAAATAGGGGCTGGGGTGGTGGCTCAGCAGTAGAGCACTTGCCTCGAAAGTGTGAGGCACTGGGTTGGATCCTAAGCATCACATACAAAACAAAACAAAACAAACAAACAAACAAAAAACTAAATAAAGGTATTGTGTCCATATACAACTAAAAAATAAATATATTAAAAAAACTAATATATGCACAAAATCAAATTTACTTTACTTTGCATTGTCTTCAATAATTCTGCAACTTAGAAGATAGTGTTATGTTAGTGTTATCTATATATGAACACATTAATTAAACAAAAATTAATTTGTATTTTGGTGTTATTTTGCTTTGGAAAGCTTGAAAATTCTGTTGGAACTTTGAAAAACATGTTTAAATTCTTGTAAAATTGGATTAATCATCTTTATATAGAAACAGAGGTGTCAGAATACAATAATTGTAACGGAAAATAGAGCAATTTGGTCTCTAGACCAGAATTGTTTCTCAAAATACAATTGAAAAGCAGAATTCAAGTACTCAAAAAACTTTTTAAATATATGTTTATTTTAGGGCTATCAAAACTAAATGTATGTTAAAACTAATAGGCTTTTGATAAAAATATTGATAACTTGATTTGCAGTTTTCATACTTAAATTTTGAAAATACATTTGACATAAAATAACAGGGAAAACTGCTGACAAAGGAGATTTTAAATGATTTCCATTTTTATGTTTGTTAAATGTGTGTGCCACAGGACCTTTAGCATGTACAAGCCAGTCTCTCATGTAAGCCTTATCTGGGCAAATCATTAGAGAATCTCCTATTATTTGGAAATAGTTCTTTAAAAAGAAATAAATTGAACTAACATCATAGCAACATCAATATGTCAATTTCTTACTGGAATATATGACAAGATGAGAAACAAGTCACTCTTAAAAGAACCAGAAAACTCAAAATTTGAAATCTCACATCAGAAAAATCTCAGCAGGTTAATAAATGGAGTAAATGCTACTTATTTTAAAGAAATTTTGTTAGTATCATGATGAGCAAATATAAAGTGATTAATTAAATATTATTAAACCAAAGATAAATAATCATTTCCATAGAAAGGGGCTGATTTTATTGCTGTCAAAACTATATGAATACTTATAACCTGGTCACAACATCAAAATGATATTTCTCATTGTAGATTTATAGATCTACTTGTAATCATAGTTACATATTTCCTCTGGCTTATATTCCTCCCTAACCAAAATTTAAGTGGATTAAATAACAATGAACTAATTTTTCTCTTATATAAACTAAGCTTACATGAGAAAGAACTATTCCTGCATCTCTAGCGAATCCCCTACATTACTGGATTACCAGGGCTACACTTCCAACCCTAATTGCGTTGTTCCAGTTTTGATTCAATGTTTAGTAACTAACTACCAGGGGCCTCCTATCAGACAGACCCTGGCCTTGTCAATTCAATAGGGTGTTGGGAAAAATTGATAGTTTCTATTTATATGATATTTAAAGCCTTATAATCTAGTATTGAATACAGATGATTTAAAATAATTAGGCAAATAAATGTATAATATCAATGCTAATGCTATAAAAAAAATTCTAGGATACTTGAGAAAATGTTTGGTAGATTTGTAAAAATGGCCATAAAAAATTTCCTTTGACTCTATTAATATTCTTTCGTTAAGACATTGCAGATTCTTCTATCAGGACATGGAATCTAAATCAGGTTAGACCTTACTTTCACTTTACTTTAGAAGATATGATACAAGTAAGAACTTGGGAAATATTTGCTTAATGAAGTTTGCTCAAATTTGAAACTCAGGAAAAGCCACTAAGAGACCCCAGTGTACCCACCAGAATGAGACACTGTGGAAGAGCATCCCCTTGTGCAGCCAGCCAACTCTCAAATATGTGAAAGGAATCACTCAGGACCAACCACATACTGGTTCAATTGATTGCAGAAACAGTGTCCGAGTACAGAGATGTGGGTGAGCCCAAGGGAGAGCCGCTGAACCTCACCCCAGACTATTGTCTCACAGCATTTTGAGTGAAATAAATGAGTGGTTCTTATTGAAGCCACTTAGAGTGGGATATTCTGTTATGCAACAAAAGCTAAATGAGCCCATTAGGGGTAAATGATATAGCTTATAGAGTCCTGGCTTCTCTGAGGAAAGTATCTGAAGGATGAGTGAGAAACTCAACCAGAAAGATGACAGAAGTATATTCTGACAGAGAAAAAAAATATATTTGAAGGTTTTGAGAGAGGAAGAGCTTGACACATTTGAAGGAACAGAAAAATACTTATTATGTTTGTTACTTCTTCCTTGTTCTAGAATCGCAATATCTTTCTTTCCCCACTCTGCCCCATATACCACCTCTGACTGGAGCTTTGCTAAAAACTTTGGACTTCTACCTAATTTCTTTTGTTTAGGAAACACATCTTCCAGATCGTTATGACTTGGCCACTTTTGTTTTTACTACACTCTCTCCAATGGAGAGTTATGTTCTTCTGACCCTGGGTTGTTGGTTGAGGTCATTTTATCTGCTGACAAACTTTCCTGATGCTCACTTTTTATGGTGGGTTTTGAGAATAACATTCCTTGACTACCTCCTCTACTGCTTGTATTGAGCACTATTGTAAAGGTTGGATGGGAAATGTAATTGTGAAAAATGTCACGCAAATAGAAACTAGATGATAGATAAATATAAAGTTATGAGCAAGTGAATTAAAAAGTAATTTACAGATAATCATCTATAATTCATTTTTGTTCAAATAAAATGCACTATTTTATTTATTATATACCATCCACACATGCATACTCATTTGTATTATGCATCCACAGGGTCAGATTTATCTTTCTCTTTGCTTTATGTCCTTCTATATTGTTTGAATACATTGAATTAAAATTTCTAAATAAGACTCATTTAATAAATACACATAGAGTAAGCCAACTGCTAAAATACATATCAAAAAGTTCCTCTTACCTTGGTCAGTTAATAAAGATACATGTTTGGCACTTGTGTATATGGCTAAGGTGGAAGAGAAACAAGATTGAGGGGTGCCAAATTACGTAAATAACTTTCAAGAGAGACAGCTAATTAAAATCCTTCCTAATATTTTCAAAGTTTGCAAAATACCATTAGTTAAACCATGGTAATGTCATTTGGTTATATTATTTTATTATATAAATCTAAATGTTTGCCCCTAGAAGAAAGCAGATTATTAGATGCACAACTGGGTATTTTGCTTTTTCTAAGATAGTCAAAGTCAATAAAGAGAGCAAGAACAATAATTTTTCAACATCTTTATTCCTTACATGCAAACTTGCAAGAAATATATCCAATAAATACCCACAGATCTGATCACATTACAATTTCCTTGTGAGGTTTAGGCAGTTATTATCACCTTCCTTGCTTTTATGGTTATGAAAGTTGATGCTCAAAGTTACAGGACTCATCTAAGATCACACAAGGGGTCAAGTGACTGAAGGGATTTTTGCAAAGATCAATAAAATAATTCTCTGGATAAGTTTAAATTATTCCCCAAGGAGTAATATTTCAACTAATACTTCTATTTCTTTTCACGAATAGTTTCTTCAGAGGACTATTTAGTTTATGGGACAGTTTTATTACAAAGTATTTGGCCCAACTAAATTTGATTTTCTAGATGACTAAGTAGCCATTTATTGTAGGCAAAGATTTCAGATAATATGAAAAGGTCAGGTAAAAGCTGAAATATGTAAATTTCATGTCACCATTCATTTTAAGTCAACTATTTTTTCATTATATGGAGAATTTGTATTTGATTTCTCTTTCATAACACTCAAGTAGAATGAGAGTGTTTCATTTTGTATTGAGGAAATAAATAGAAATTCTGGCTTTCTTTACAGAAGGGTAGTCATCTTCAAGCATTCATGTAGCACTTCATATTTCTAAACCACATTACAATTTTTATATTCCTCATACCTTTCAGCAACCTTGTGAATATGTCAATAGTATTAACTCAAAATGTAAATAGGAAAAAAAATTGACCTAGTAAGTTAAATGATTTCACCAGATATATAAAATGTCATACTCCTCACAGCCTCATTGGATCATTAGATTAAAATGATGCAGCTAACCTTCTTCTATATTCTCAGTTCATTGTTTAGTGTTCTACGCTAATTTAAAAATGATTATAATTCTAGAAAAGTTAAGGATCGAAAGTTTCTTTTCAGATCATATCATACTTAGGTCAAAAATTTTATCTTTAAAAGTATGAAGGTGTTATATAATAAAAGTATACTTTGCTGATATTCGAGGGCTAGTTTTCATCAGTCTATTTATTTAATTTTTAAAAAATGTTCATTTGCATGTTATTGCATAAATGCCTCACTTCTATGAATTGCCAAAGAGTTGAGATAAATTACTAAAGAGCTAAAAATTCTTATCAAATCAGGTTCATTTAGATTTGATCATTAGTTTAAAAATTACTTTTATTAGGATCATTTACATGTGTCTTCCTCTCAACCACTCCTTTTTTAGGCATTACAACAAGAATAGCAAAATATTGTAATTTAGAAAAAAACAGGTGGATGGATTTCAAATTCTAATAAAAAATCTATGCTATGCAATGGCCTCAGGAAATAATTGATACAAATATATTCCTTTTCACTATCATGTACAGTAAGTTGGCATAAACATTAGACAAATGATAACTTTTAGGTATCTTGATCAAATAATATGCCTCTTATTAATTTTTTTAATCTAATCAAGAAACAGATGTGTTGGGTAAGTGATTGTAAACAATACATTTGCGTGATTTGATGTTCAGGACAAAGATGGTACTGGCAAGAACAGAACCTGCGAGCAAGCACACACACAACAGAAATACCCAAGGAGAAAGGGAAGAGGGGATGGTGAGGACAGAGTGTCTAGTTTCCCTATGATCAGTGCAAGTACAGAATGATTTTACAGTGTGCAGTTTGAATAAAGACCCTCAGAAGCCTCCCAGAAGCATCTCGGTGTATCAGGGAGGAGGGGCAAAGGCAGCATCATACTCTCCATTGGTGCCTTGAACTTAGGCTGGGCTGGGAAGCCTCAGCACAGATGGTGGCAGTCTGCCTGTAGGGGAGCACCCGGACAGTATTGCAGAGGGCAGGAGAAACAGACCTGGGGCAAAATGCCTCCTTCAGATGGTTTAGAAGCAGCAGATTTCAACTACAAGACTGATGCAGAAGAACATGTGTTTCTGTTGTTCTTTGAACAAATATGTGTGGAGTATCACTCTCTGCCAGGTATTTTAGTGTTATCCTCTAGACCCACATGAAACTGCTTCTGTGGAGTCTTTGTGTTAATTATAAAAACTTATTTATGTAGACTCTGTATTCCATATGCAACAGTCCTAAAAATTGATCCGAACAAACTCCTTAATGTTGATACTAGTTCTTTTATTTACAAGAGATTGTGATTCCATACTTTCAACTGAAGTTAGTGATCCAGCTTTCCGTAAGAGTTTGTCATGATTAATCCATTTGAGGATCATACTCCTGTTTTCTTCTTGTAATACCAAAACCGTAGCCACTCTCTATACCTTTATGTGGTCCAATTTCAATCCCTTTTTCCTTTCTTGAGTTCTGTGGATGGCTGATTATCACTGTTAAAAGCAAAGATCTCTGTATCCCTAACCAGATCTCAGAAGCTTCCCTTCCTACCCCAAATCAATCAACTCAGCTAAAGTGCCTTGCATTCCTCCCTCTTCCAACCCCTCCCTCTGCACTCTCTCTCATATTTAACATACCTTAAATCCCAGCATTGAGAAACAAATCTTCCTTGCTCATTGTTTGCTTCTTCCAAATAACTTCCTGCCCTTTTCATCCAATTCCCAGGACTTGACAGTTATTCCTTTCAACTGTATTATTTACTTACTGCCTCGCCTCATTCGCTGTATACATTTTACTATTATGTATAAAAACATTCATGGCAAGATTCATGATCCTCCCAGAGCCCTGGTTTCTTGGTTCCTCCATTTTTTCTCCTCCACGTCCCTTTAGTCACATCACATTGGATATCTTCTTTAATGATATAAAGAACAAAACCTTGTGCCAGTCTCACTTCTTGCCACCTCCTAATCTTGTCTTCTGGCTCAGGTACTGTAACATGCCTTCATCAGCATTCCTTTTTCCTCTTAGAGACCACTAACAAGTTGACCTGTCACTTCCTCATGCTCAGTAACAGTTTATGTCCTCTTATCCTGCCTCATACACTTAGAATCTATGGTTTAATTCTCCCTACAAAACCCTTTACTTCCTTTTTTCTCCCTTTATTAAATGTGACTGGCACACTGCATTTATTAACTGCCTCGGTTTAGATTCAGACTTCAAATAGGCACTTACCACTCCTAAGAAATCTGATGGCATGTCCCTATTATGTCTATTTTCCCCTTTGTCTTAAAAAAGTTTTCTCATTCTTTGTCTTTTCCCCTTGTCCACTGTATCCCTCACTCACATCCAATGGCTAAGACATAGGTGTAGTAAGATGACTTCATTTTTTTACATCTGCAACATCTCTCATCACACAATTTTGGCTTTCCTTTTTTTTAAAAAAAATTTTTATTGTTGGTTGTTCAAAGCATTACATAGTTCTTGATATATCATATTTCACACTTTGATTCAAGTGGGTTATGAACTCCCATTTTTACCCCGTATACAGATTGCAGAATCACATCAGTTACACATCCATTGATTTACATATTGCCATACTAGTGTCTGTTGTATTCTGCTGCCTTTCCTATCCTCTACTATCCCCCCTCCCCTCCACACACCACACTCTCCTCCTCTCCTCTCTCTCCTCTCATCCTTNCTATCCTCTACTATCCCCCCTCCCCTCCCCTCCCCTCTTCTCTCTCTACCCCTTCTACTGTCATTCATTTCTCCCTCTTGTATTATTTTTCCCTTTCCCCTCACTTCCTCTTGTATGTACTTTTGTATAACCCTGAGGGTCTCCTTCCATTTCCATGCAATTTCCCTTCTCTCTCCCTTTCCCTCCCACCTCTCATCCCTGTTTAATGTTAATTTTCTTCTCATGCTCTTCGTCCCTACTCTGTTCTTAGTTACTCTCCTTATATCAAAGAAGACATTTGGCATTTGTTTTTTAGGGATTGGCTAGCTTCACTTAGCATAATCTGCTCTAATGCCATCCATTTCCCTGCAAATTCTATGATTTTGTCATTTTTTAATGCAGAGTAATACTCCATTGTGTATAAATGCCACATTTTTTTATCCATTCGTCTATTGAAGGGCATCTAGGTTGGTTCCACAGTCTTGCTATTGTGAATCCTTTTTTCAAATACATATAAGTTGCTTTTGTTCTTTTCATAAACCAAACTATCCCCTTATTTTCATGACTTGATTTTATCATCTCAAGAGCTTTGCTTTTGTAATTATTGCTGGCTTCTATATTTCTCAATTATTTCTTCTTTTCTGCTAGATCATTTCTTTCTCTTAGCATACATTATTTGCTGTATCCTGTCTAAAACAACAAGAAGAATCCTTAGTTGTCCTCAAGTCTTACCTTAGTAAATTCACATCCTCTTATATCTCATTTACATCTAGAATTTTTTTTTGTACCAGGGATTGAACAGAGGGGTGCTTAACCCCTGAGCCACATCTCCAACCTTTTTGCATTTTTTATTTTGAAACAGGGCTCACTAGGTTACTTAGGGACATGCTGAATTGCCAAGGCTAGCTTGGAACTCATGATCCTCCTGCTTCAGCTTCCCTAGTTGCTGGGATTACAGATGTGTGCCTTGGAGCCCAGTTCCAAGAAGGAATTATTAATGAAGAATCCTTACTTCAAATTCACTTCAACTCAGTTCATATTTTGATGAATCTATAACATTTTTCCAGTAAAACCTAGTCAAAATGTGAATATTGGCAAATCGAGTAGTTATGGGCCATATAGCTCCATTTGACCCTCTAGGACTTTCTCATGTCCTCTTCAACTGCTTTGTGCTCTGGTAAGCAGATCTGTGAAGTTTGCTTCAGCCAGTGGATACCATTAGCAGAAGAGAGGCCAGGGTAAGAGTTAGATGGGAATATTTAATTCTTCATCTTCTTCTTCACAGTGACCTATAAGCTGATGTGTTCCTAGACCAATGGCATTTTTTTTAATAACAGTCTTCTCTTTAGGATACTTTTCACATTCAATTAACCACTTTGCCCTCTGGTTTTTATGATTGCTTTATACCTAGACGATACCTCCATATAAAGTGTTCTATGAACATTCCTTGAGTCACACTAGTTTGTATATGCCCTCACTCTCTTGCTGAGACTCTAAGTGGTAGCCATTTTTCAATTCTTTTCTCCTTGCCATATTGACAGCTCTTTGTGTTTCTCCTTCTTGAAATTTTTTCTTCTCTTGGTTGTTGTAACGTGGTATGTTACCTATTTTTTTATCATAATACATGGATCTCTTCTATGTATACTTTACTAGTTCTTTGTTTTTGATCAAATTTCCAAATATTGAAGTATTCTATGGCTCATTCTTGAAGCATTTTAAAACATTCACCTAGGTGATCTCCTTCAATTTTATGGTCTTTTAATAATATCTATATGTTAAGGACACATACACTCCCCATTGCCATCTCTCATATTCCTCTTCACCCCATCTCCTTCCTCTTCTCTAAGAGTTTCCTTTCTACTTTCATGTCATCTTTTCTCCCTATAGATTCCACATCTGAGTGAAAACTTGCAATACTTATCTTTATATATCTGACTTATTTTGCTTAACATGAGATTTCCTCCACTTTCATTCATTTTCCTGCAAATGACATGGTTCATATTTCATGCTTTATGACTGAATCATACTCAAGTGTTTTGTGTGTGTGTGTGTGTGTGTGTGTGTACATGTTTTCTTTATCCATTTATCCACTGACAGGCACCTATCTAGGATGATTCAATATCTTGGCTATTGTGAGCTATGGTGCAGTAAGCAAAGGTATGCAGAGATCTCTAAAGTTTGCTGACTTTAATTTCTTTGGGTTACACAGAGGAGTGGTATAGCTGGATTGTGTGGTCTTAACAACAAGTCTTGTGAATTCATTCCATAGAACATATTCTGAAATGACACATTACTCATCTACTCTTAACAACTTAAGTCAAAGTCATGATTACCTTCCTTTGAGATTGCTCCTCTTCTTTTAAAATTTAATTCTTAAGCAACAGCCTTAATTTCTTTTTAAAAACAAAAGTTAAATGCAGTCATTCTGTTCAGTCTCTCATCACACTTACAGTAAATACAAACTCCTTATTCTGCTTTATAAAGCTCACACAACAAAGCAGTCCCTTATCTCTTATCTCTTCCTCTCTCAGTATACTCCAGCCACCCCACCTAGCCTTCTTTTAATTCTTTAAACAAGCAAAACTCATTTCCATATTATGACCTACTCACAAAGTGCCCCTATTCCCTAAAATGCTGTTCCTTAATTTTATATGCCTCTCTTCTCTCTTCCCAATTTAAATATCAGCCTCTTAAGATGCCTGTGCAATCAGGAAATCAAAGTAACTACCCAGCTACACTTCAGTACATCAAACTATTTTCCATTTCATTACTTATAGGATACAGTGGAGTTAATGGAACAACCTGAAGACCTGAAATATGAAATGGAGCCATGCTAGTGGATCCCCAGACTTGTGAGTTAGAAATACATATTTCTTGGATGATCCCAAGATTGTTTTCTGATACTTGGATAACTAATTGATACATCGGGATTCTTGACTATGGAAGAGGTCTAGATCTCTCTAGTTCTCTGAGATTTCCTTTACTAGTCAATATCTCAGATATAAAGCCTACACTTAAGAGTGGACATAGATAGTCTTGGTGTCCATTACTTCATAGGCCCAAAGTTTTGCATTTATGATAGAAATATGGATACAATTTTTGAGTCCTTTACTTTTATTTCCAAAGAATCATGTATTCCTGCTGATTTGTCTTTTGTGGAACTTTTTAAAAAAATACTGTATAAAATTTCAAAGGTTTTCATTTAAGTCTCTTGTATGTTGTAACTTTTTCCTTTTAAAACATTTGCACAAGCTTCATTCTCTAAAAGAAATATGATTACATTCCCTTCACACTAAACTATAGGTTTTACTTTTAATTTTTCTCTTGCCATCCCCACCATTTGAAAGACCTTATTCATCTCCCTTAATAATCATAGTATATCTCAGCTCTTTCTGAACATGTCATTCTAATTATTTGTGTATTGAATACAATAAATTAATAAGTATTTAGACTTGGCCTGCTATGTGCAGGGTTTTTCCAGTTGCTTTGGAAGTATCAAGATATATGAGATACTTGTCCTTTACAAGTTTAAACTCCAGTTGCAAAGACAAATCACAGTGGGTAACAATAGATTAAGACAGTAGAAGATAGATGCTTCATGAATGGTTTGGCTAAGAGATCTTATCATGGTGTTATGTCGGTTTAATATGGATTACTTTCCAGCTACTTTCAAAGACATCATTCCAGTAAAGCTGATAATGCATGTGTCCTAGAGAACAGGGACTCATTTAAATTTAGAGTTTTTTGCACTTAAATTACCTGAAATTTTTGTAAGCATGAAAGTAAGGTAATGCTAAAATAGACATGTTTGTTAATATTAGTCATAACCTAGGAAAAAGATTAATTAAAAAGGTCCTCATATGACCTCCATCTTCATGTACCTAATGGGAATTTCTAGGAACTTAAAAAGTTTAGTATATAGTCTATATTTAGTAAGTGGAAATAATGAAATACACTGTCTACATAGAAAGGGATTTAAAGTCAATTTAATGTTCGTTAAGTAATTAATAAAACCATTAGTCCATTAGTGCTGTAAAGAATCACTAGCCAAATGTTTTGATTATGAATTCTTATTAAAAACATTATTTTAGTGTCACTCTTTCAGTGAATCTTATAATTAAAGAGTGGTTTTTTAATAAAGTAAGGGAATACTTTATTCTATGGTTAGTGGGCAGAGTTCCACATTATATTCTATCATTCTTTTTTTCTTCTTCTTGTTTTACATAGTCATTTAACTTTCTCCAATATTTGTGTATATAACTAAGAGGACCAATGAGCCACAACAGATTTTAAGACGCTTGCTGTCCCTTCAACTGAGAAGTCAATGTTTGACACTATTTCCTTAAGGAAATAATTAACAGATTTGCAAAAGAAAAGAAGGAATCAAATTTTACTGCTGGTCCCTGAATTACAATATTAAATTATATATTAGAAAGGTATTAGGCACACAGTGTTCTGGAATCATCATCATCATTACATCATATTGCTTTCCATTTGAATTAGCATATAAATGAACAAAGATAGCCAACCACATCGCAGAGATGAGATTTGCCATCTTAAGCATTTAGTTGCCTTGGAAGCAGATTGTTTAAAATGCAAACTGAGTACTTGGAGATGATATTTGCTTGTTTGGGAATTGAGAATATCAGAGATATACAAAGCAATCGCATAATTTTTTCCCAATAGGTTCTTTGAAAACATGTTCAAAAGATGCCAGGGAACTATACAGGTAGAAAGGATGGGCATGCTTGGTCCAATGGACAAATTCACAGAGGTACAAAGCAACATGGCACATTAAAGTAGCTAAAATTAGTGAGGCTTGCTGCCAGATGTAGGCATGTGAAGGGGAAAAGCATGGCAAAATTAAAGCAAGAAACATTGTTTGGTTGTTCTGTAGACAATGACAACCATTGTAAATATTCAATCATGGCAGCATGAGGGCAGATCTGCATTATTAGGAAGATCAGCAGCAGTGTACAGATAGAGAATGGAAGTAAGGGGATGAGGTGAGTTGGAGGTCAGAACAATAAACTCAAAGAAAGGAGATTAAAGTGGCGCCAAAGCACCAACAGTGAAAACAGAGGGAAGTTCCTTACACAAAACGGGTCACCATGAGAATTGATAGAACTGTCAGTGGATGAAATATGGATGTTAAAGGAATAAGAGAGTAAATTCAAGGCAGAAACCCAGACTTCTAGCTTAGAGACATAGTGAGACTGTGGGAGTAACCCAGTTAGGCAGCAAGCTGATTGGAGACATCTTATTTCTGATTCACTTAGGGGATAACGAGATGGCAACATCCAGTGGCCAGTACCAAAGAGAGACCCTGCACTTCATTTCTGAACTCATCAGTTTGAGCCTCGATAGCTTATAGTGATTAAAGTAAAAAATGTTCCTTCATCTAAGATGTCGCAAAGCAAAAGCAAAATAGGCCAAGAACTGGATCCTTTGACCCACCAACATATAAGAAACTGAAAGAAGTCACTTCACAAATGTGACTTAAAAGGAATCAATTAGAAAAATGGGAAGAAAAGACTGTTGACTCAAAAACTGAAGGATTTTTAGAGGAAGGAGAAAGCTTTAATGTCATCAAATCTAAATAAAGTGAAGATGGGAGTAATTAATTAATTAAGTAGTAACACATTGAACCTGATAGAGATGCTCTAGTCAATAGTCAGAGGTAGGAGCCCAGGTTCAGGGGCCAAAGCCTAAAAAGACAGATAGGAAAAGAGGGATGTTGCTTGATCTTATTTAACTTAATTAAAAAGGAAAAAAAATGAGATGATTTGTTAAAAGCACATTTTAGAATTGGTGCATTTTTACCCCTCTTCATTTAGGAGAATATCTGAATGTATTTTTAAAGATGAGATAAAGAAACAAGGAAAGAAAGAAGAGTGAAAATACATAGATAGCAGGTTAGGGAATATTAAGATGGAAAATCTCTTGGAAAAGTAACAGAATATTAAAATCAGACATATGCAAAATATTTATGCAAACTACTGAAACAAAAAATAAAAGGAGTCAACATTTTAAAAAGTTAAAAGGAAGAGTAAGTTCCTATCTTTCAAACTCCAATTTTCCTAATGTTAATTTCCCAGTTCTATCTCAATCCACATATAGCCAGCCCTTCTGCATAAACTGCTAACAGTCTTGGTATCTACTCATTTTATTTATTTTGTGTACTTTGATAGCACACTTGTGTAAATACTTGTGTATTTACATGTGCATTTTATGTTTACAAAAAAGTCTATAATCAAGGTAAACAAATGCAAAAAGTAACAGATGAGATTACATCAAACTAAAAATGAATCATTGTATAATATGATTTTGCAATTTACACTAGGAAAAAGAGCATATCATTGATATCTTTCCACATGAGTGTGTATTTGTGTCACATTCTTATTAATGGCTGCTTTTAATGGTTAATTAGTATGAATGTACCTTCTTGCCCATTCCCATAATAATGAATATTTAGGCTGTTCACAATTTTTGCATTTGGAAGCAGGGCTTTCTGAAGAACTTAAGGAGAGACCCAATTTAAAATAAGATTTGTTAACTAATGTGCATGAATCATACATACACACATTTCTTTTCTTTGTCAGTGTACTGTTACTTTTGTAAAAACACATTTTATCAATATGTATCATGTATCCACAAGAGGGAATAACTTGGTGCATTTTCTAAAATCAATTATGCCTTGTAACCAGATCAAGTCAGAGATTATTATCAGAACCACAGAAGCACCTGTTAATCTTTTCCAGGTACTACTTGCCCTAAAGGTCGTCACAACCCTAACCTCTATCATTACAGATCATTTTGCCTATTTTTAAATTCTACCTAAAATGGAATCACACAGGATATAGTCTTTTCTTTTTGGCATTTTGATTGTGATATCCACTCATAACTTTGTACATATTTGTAGTTCTTTCAGTCTCACTATTATATATTGTAGCACCCCATTGTGCAAATATATGAAGAATTCATTTATCAATTGTGATTGGTAAGAATTTAGGTAATTTCCAGCTTTTGGCAAAATAGTGCTGTTGCAAACACACTCACGTATCTTTGTGATATACATAGATTTTGATTTCTCAAGTATGCACTTGTGAGGGACCCTGCTACTTACCTTGTGTTTTTAAGTAATTATTTTGTTGGTAAACAAATGGTTTATATTGAGAAGACTCATGAAGACCAACATATATTAATGAAGGGCTCTATAAAAAAGAGCCCTGATAGTGCAGAACTTGAAGATAAGACAGTCAAGCTCTTTCAACTCTGGATTCTACCCATTATGTTCAAACATTCTTGGGTTTCGCAAATGTGGAAAGAGATAAAATACACACTCTCACTCATCCTGCATTTCATGGTCTAATAAAGGAGATAATATCTTAATATATGTAAAATGCCTGATGAACATTTAATGATCGGTAACTGCTAACTCTTCTTACAATTATTTTTACTAATATCAGTGTAACCCAGCCCTTTCAGTCTTTTATTGTTGTCTCATTACCACAGAGATGTGCTGCGGGCCATCTTCCTTTAACACTTAATCAGAACATAAAGGAAGGCCAGAAATTAAAATAAAATCTTCTTCTATCTGATGCCTACAATACCAAACTGTCAAGAAAATTGGAGGACTCAGAATTCGGACAACAGACAATCTCTCCTCAGAACCAATCAGTCCTTTTGATCTGCCTGTATCTTTCTATGCCCAGAGGGACCACTTCATTTCACTAGCATTTCTTCTTACCCATTGTTTGTCTTTTAAGCTCTGTTCAATTTCCCCCTTTTAATTCTGCAAAGTACTTGTGTAGGAATAATAATCTATGAAAAAATTTTTCAAAAAGTCAAGGTAAAACTATTTATAAAGAATTCCTTTCACATGGACTTAAAATTTTTTGAAATAAAGATATTTTACCTTTAATCATTTTATTGTAGAAAATTTGCATATAAGCATTCCAGTTGTCCCTCTTATGTTCTTTTGGATTGTAAGTGAGAATAGCATCTTTGTTTGCCTCCGTCATTCTCCCCATGAAATCCCAGGTGCATGGAAAAGACACACAATATCTACCCTTCATTGGTGGCTCTCCTTGAACATCTGCAGTCCTACAGAATTCTTCCAAAGGGTGAAGATTTCTTCACCCTTCACAAGGGTATTCTTTCTCAGATTCCCTGGTCTTGAAGTGTGTGGGTATAACCTGCCTCTGCAAATGTGTGGGTTTTAGAGAGTATTTTTTTTTCCTTAGTCTTCTGCCATGGCTTTGTCCACATATGTTTATCTACTTAAGTCTACCCGATATTTTTTCTTCCATAATGATTCCTCTAGGCCTTGATCAGTTTTACTTTTTTTAAAACATAATTTCCTATGCAGCTTTTAAAGTAATCTCACTAGTGTCAAGACATTTGGAGAGCTCATATAGAAGAAATCAAACTGTTTCTATTGCTTTACTTTCCATTTACTTGATCTGGTATTTAAGTAATCAGCCAAATTCTGTCAGGCAACTGTGTTACAGAACTCCAGTGAATGAGGTGGTGATAGAATTCCAAGTACCATAATTTTCTAAATCTATTTTTAATGAGTGTTTTTTGGGGAAGACAATCATAATATAGAAAATGATTACTTAGAAAGTAAAGGACATATCTTAATGATTTCAAAGACATCAAAATAAAGCAAAATTCTCTAAATACAATATTTTAAGGATTATATATCATTAGTATTATCTTTTTATGCATCAATAAATTAATTAAAATCTTAAAGCTATAAAGAAGAGAATTCTATACCCCAATAATGGCTAGTTTAATATCAGCAATATATAGCTTTAGAATACCTTTCTGTCTAACCATATTGTACATTAAACCTTATATAGAGGGTAACCTACCTTGTGTGTAGAAATTGTCATTTTATGAGATTAACACTCTTCTTGGTTCCATTCCTGAGATCAATATGTATATATATTCTTCAACAATGTAAATCAGACAAAATGAAATGGTAACAGGAAATAGAGTGCAAAGCAGAGGAATGAGCATTAAACTGAGTTTGACTGAACAGAGTCAGAGCCTATGTATTATTTTCTTCTCTTATGCTTAAATGGACACAGTGAGAGTGGAAGTTTTTTAACTAAATGACGAAAAAACAAATGATAGAATTGTGGGAAAATATTTTGTCTTCAATTTTTTTTAACCTATAAAATTAGGATTACAGGGATTTTTTTTTGTCTGAAAATTTATCATGTTAATTCTACCAGATGCAGTGTTGACTAGAGAAGCATGCTGTTTATGAAAATGTTTACTTCAAAATTTGTTCCTTTTTTTGAGAAAACAATATCTACGTAAAAATGAGTGAAAGTGGAATCTCTTTCTTATACCTTGTACAAAACATTAACTCAAAATGAACTAAAGACCCAAATTTAACAGATAAAACTCTCAGCATAAAACATGAAGGGAAAGCATTATAACTGGATTTGTCAGATTTATTGGTCAGTGATTTTTTTTCCTTGAGGCACCTAATGTCTGGATACTACAAAAAGACCTGAGAAAGTCAGTGGGAAGAAATGTCCTATATATGTGGAAGTTTTAAAAAATGACTACATTTACCACAAATTAATCCCACAAAAAAATAAATGAAAGTTTGTGGTACATTATTGGATAAAATACAGAGAATCCAATTGAGAAAGAATGAGGTAAGTTAATATTTGTCCAAGTTGCATATGAAAATAATTTTCATACATTTCAACTCAGTTTTTCTCCTTATACAGTTTCAATTTTTAGGCATTGACTTATTTTCCATTTTGATTTATTTGTGTTATGTAAAACATTGACATTGTTCTAAAGTTAAAATCATAAAACAAATTAAATTCATAGAAGTCTCTTTCTCTCTCTTTATATAGCTATACATTTATTGGATTTTTGCTTATGCTATCACAATTTCTCTTAAGAAATATAAGCAAAATAATACATGTACCAACTACATATACATACAAACATATACAAACATTCCTCTTTCAAACAAATATATATTTATCACAAATCATATTATAAATGTTGTTAGACATTTTACTTTTTTTCTATTTAAAAAAATGTCCTAGAGATTATTCCAAGGCAATAGATGAAGACCTTTCTTAATCTCTTCATGTATTCATAATAATCCAACTGTAGATACATCCAGTATGGTTTACCAGAAATGTTGATAAAATTTGAATTGTTTTCCATCTTTAGAAATTACAATGTTGCAGTTAATTTTTTTGTTCATGTTACTTTTGCAAGTATATATATATATATATATATATATATATATATATATATATATTCTTTTTTGTGTGTGTGTGGTGCTGGGGATTGAACCTAGGGCCTTGTGCATGCAAGGCAAGCCCTCTACCAACTCAACTATGTCTCCAGCCCCTGCAAGTGTATTTTAGAGTGCTAGCAGTAGAATAAGTTATGTGTATATGTAATTTCGATAAACTCTGACAAATCTCCACAGGAGTTGTAATATTTGCATTCCAATTAGTGATAGTAACTTCAAATGTTTTTGTTGTGGGTAGAGAATTTACTGAAATTATGAGCTTCATTTTATGGTGATCCCGAGGCTTTACATACTGTATTTCAAAAAATTTTTTTTCTTTTTTTTTTCCCTGAGCCATATGTTACTGTTGACTGCTTGCCACTTTGGAAGTTCCAAATATAAAGGAGCCTAGGATCCAATTGCAATCCCCTCCAAAGGGCACAGTGCATAGAATTCTTTTGTAGTTCTGATGTAGGCATTTGCCCAAAAGACAAACCCTTCTTTCAAGTTGCCTTACTTGTTAGTATTTCTTGTTTCATTTACAGCTTCATGTTTCTTGCAAAAGGAGTGGATCTTTATTACTTTCTAGAAAGTCTAGAAGAATGTAAAAATGTGTTTTTACTGTAATTTATACAGGATCTAGAGGTATTTTACAGAAGGACATTTGAGGGTATCTGACCTCTCATAGTATCAGAAGTAGAAATTATATGTTTTGAAGATCCTTTTTAGTGTATCTTTCTCATTTTTAATACATTTTTCCTTTTTATTGATTAACTTTGATAGAAAATTTTGGTGTTGCTTTTATGTGTTAGATCAGTCATTTCAAAGTTCCTGGGTATATTGGTTTTTTAATATTTATTTTTTAGCTGTAGTTTGACACAATATCTTTATTTATTTTTATGTGGTGCTGAAGATCGAACCCAGGGCCTCGCACTTGCTAGGCGAGCGCTCTACTGCTGAGCCACAATCTCAGTCCATCAAAGTTCCTGGGTATATTGTTAATTCTATTTATTCTAATCCAGGAAGATTCTAAATTTATTGATTCTATTCTTTATAATCCAGCTAAACTTACTAATTTCTTTCTAATATTTCTTGTGGTTATTACACTTATAAACATTTTTTTTCATTTGAATTCTATTCCTTTTATGTTTAATAAGTAAACTGTTTAGAGTTGATAAGTCTGATTATAGATTTAGCTATGTCCCATACATTGATATTTATAATACTGCTATGGAATTTAAGTACATTAAGTAAATTATCACATGAGAATTTTGAAAAGTGAATATTTTTAATTGTTAATTATTTATTTATGTATTTTGAAGCAGGGTTTTTTATGTTGCCTAGGCCTGGTTGGGCTGGCTTGTTTGTTTATATTGATACCAGCAATTAAACCTAGGGGCACTCAAACACTGAGCCACAACCCCAGCCTTATTTATTTATTTATTTATTTTGAGACAGGGTCTTGCTGAGTTGTTTAAACCCTAAGTTGCTGAGGCTGGCTTTGAAATTGTGATCCTCCTGCCTCAGCTTCCCAAGCTGTTGAAACTATAGGAACACACTATCACACATAGTTTGAACATGCATTTTCAATGGATAAGTCACTATATTTCATAACTTATCTTCATGTTATTAAATTTTCAGTTTAACTGCACTTGATCAAAACATATAACTTGTAGGTTTGATTATTCATATTCATTGAGTTTTGGGATATGTGAGAATAATGTAATTAAAATCTGATCATGTTCCAAAGATAATAAAACAATTTCCATTATATGCTTATATATCTTAAAATCCACTGTGGATATAATAAGCCAATCTTTCTTATTTTATTAGTACCCATTCCTCCTATTTGTGATCTTTCATCCTTTTTCCATGTGGTTAGGACATTACAATAAGAATCCATTGCCAGGACCAGGTGATAGCCAACAGTAAGGCTGTGGTTTGGGCTTGAAGTTTCAGGGGTGAAATTTTCTATGCAATCTCTTCTCTAGGCCTAAGGAAGTCACTGTGCCAACATAGAGCTTTTATTATATATTTAAGATAGTTTTTCTCTTTGGTTCCTCTTTTATACTAGTAGTATATTAGGGGGTTATTTTCAGCTTTGGTTGGTTCAAAAACCTGTAATGCAAATTCTTCGCACTGTAAATGCTTTTATTAGAGGTGTTCAGGTTGGTTTTTGTAATGCCTAATCCAGCTGATTGTAAGTGCTACTGTGCTCTTTCAAGTAGAGTGGCATATATTGCTTCTTTTAGCCTGGATTCAGTGTCAACATTCAAATATCTCCTGCTAAAAAGAAAATGCGAGATGTAAAACACCTGGCCAGTCTGTTTAGATCCTGTGATTAAGGTTCCATCTCCTCAGGAAGGCCAGTTGTAAGTTGATGCTTCTGTTTCCTTAATTCTGGTTCTATCTGCACTATATATGAAAGAAATTATCACCATTAATATTAAATGTTTTCTTCTACTTTTATAAAAGTTATAACCCATTCAGTCCTGCTCATTCAATCAGGACTTCAGAAACACTAGATGTCATTTCTTGAAGATGAGTTTTTTTTTTTTTTTAAATTCTCTTAGTTGAGTCCATGTTTTAGAATCAAAGAGCTGTTTTTATCATTATTTGAAAACTTTAAATCCCTCCATTTCCAAAATAATAAAAATTAATCTGTCAACCTTAAAATATGAATTTGTTAAACTTTGTAAAGATTATATTGGCAAGGATAAGGGAGGAGGAGAAGAAGGTATAGACAATAGAAATAATGAGACCTGCCTCATAGATGATTTACAGTAAGAGGACAATGAAATCTGCTTTTGGTTTATCTTTAATTAATCACAATCTCAGAGGTCAGTTGGAAAATGTTCAAATTAATCAGAGTGTAAAATACTTAGTACCTTACAGCTACTGTAGTTTTTATTACTTTGTTTGGCAGGTTGTTTGGTCTTTTGCTAGTTGGCCTTCATAGACACTCTTAAATTAAGTAGCATTTTAAATCAGTGTCTCCCACTAAAGCTCTGAGAGAATAATATCAAATGAGAAAACAAGGCTACAATGTAGTAATTTCCCTGTTTCATAGATCAGAGAACATTAAGGGGAAATTCTTGTAAGATGTCTATAAAACAGAGTGGTGTGGAAAGATGCACACGAATTTTATGTCTATCTTAATCACCAGGCCAAAGTTTACATATAAAAGCTATTAGGAAGTTTGTTCACATTGTAATCCACAATGGCTAGAGACAGCCAGGACATAGTTCATTATGTTGAATGTAGTCTGTAATGCATATATATTAGATTATTTAATTAGTTGATTGAAGCCATATAACTGAAATGAGTTTGTGTATTTTTTATGTATATGTACATATAAATAAAAAGATTGCATCTATAATCTTTCCATCTCTACTTCAAAATTTACCTAAATCCAATTTGTTCAGCTACAGATGTGATTTTGGTATTTTGACTGAGAATTACTGAAAACAGCTGTACTCTAAATTTTATTTATGCTAGAGGTATTATAATACCCAACTTCAAAATATACTACTGAGATATAGTAACAAAAAGTACATGGTACTGTCATAAAAACAAACACCTAGACCAATAGTTCAGAATAGAGGACACAGGAAAACCCACACAATCATCTGATCCTTGATAAAGGCAAAAAACTTACATTGGAGAAAATACAAACTTTTTGAAAAATGGTGCTGAGAAAACTGATGATCCATATGTTAAAAAAATTAGACAAGACCATTTTATCTCACTCTGCACAAAAATGAATTTCAAATGGATCAAAGACCTAGAAAGGAGACCAGAAAATATGTAACCCCTACAAGAAAACTTAGGGTCAACACTCCAACATGTAAGCACAGGCTATGACGTTCTCAATATGACCCTGAAAGCTCAGAAAATAATACCAAGAGTTAACAAATGGGATATCATCAGGTTAAAAAGCTTCTGTACAACAAAGGAAGTAATTAAGAGTGTGCAGAGAGAACTACAGAATGGGAGGAAATCTTCACTAGCTACTCTTTGACAGAGGATTACTATCTAGAATGTAGATAGAACTTGAAAACCACCAAAATAATAAATGATGCAATTAATAAATGGACAAATGCATTCAACAGTCACTTCTATAAGGAAGAAATACAAAAGACTAACAAATATATGAAAAAAAAATTCAACATTATTAGCCTTTAGGTAAATGCATATCAAAACTATGAGATTTTTTATAGTTTTTTTATTCTAATTTGTTATATATGACAGCTGATTGCATTACAATTCATATTACACATATAGAACACAATTTTTTCATATCTTTGGTTGTATACAAAGTATGTTCACACCATACGTATCTTCATACATGTACTTAGGGAAATGATGTCCATCTCATTCCACCATATTTTTTACATCCCTTGCTCCTTCTCTTCCTCCCCTTCCCTTTGCCCTATCTAGAGTTCATCTATTCCTCCCATGCTTCCCCTCCCACCCCCACTAAGAATCAGCCTCCTTATATCAGAGAAAACATTTGGCATTTGGTCTTTGGGATTAATTAATTTCACTTAGCATTATATTCTCCAACTCCATCCATTTACCCGCAAATGTCATGATTTTATTCTCTTTTATTGCTGAGTAATATTCCATTGTGTATAAATACCACATTTTCCTTATCCATTCATCTACTGACGGGCATTTAGGTTGGTTCCACACCTTACCTATTGTGAATTGTGGTGCAGTAAACATTAATGTGGCTGTGTCCCTGTAGTATGCTGTTTTTGAGTCCTTTGGGTATAGACCAAGGAATGGGTCAGCTGGGTCAAATGGTGGTTCCATTCCAAATTTTCCAAGGAAGCTCCATACTGCTTTTCATATTGACTGCACCATTTTGCAATCCCAACAGAAATATATGAGTCTGCCTTTTTCCCCACCTCCTAACCAACTTTTATTGTTGCCTGTGTTCTTGATGATTGTCATTCTGACTGGAGTGAGATGAAATCTCACAGTAGTTTTGATTTGCATTTCTCTAATAGCTAGAGATGTTGAACATTTTTTTTCATATATTTATTGTTTGATTGTGTATCATCTCCTGAGAAGTGTCTGTTTAGTTCCTTGACAAATTTATTGATTGGTTTATTTGTTATTTTGATGTTTAGCTTTTTGAGTTTTTTATATACCTTAAAGATTAGTGCTCTATCTGATGAGCAAGTGGAAAAATTTGCTTCCAAGCTGTAGGCTCTCTATTCACCTCACTGATTGTTTCTTTTGCTGAGAAGAAGTTTTTTAGTTTTAATCTATCCCATTTATTAATTCTTGATTTTAATTATTGTGCTATAGGAGTCTTATTAAGGAAGTAGGGACCTAAGCTGAGACTTTAACTCATATGCAGAATGGCAGGCATAAGAATACAAACAAGGAGTGGGACAGCTGGATCAAATGGTGGTTCCATTCCAAATTTTTCAAGGAAGCTCCATACTGCTTTTCATATTGACTGCACCATTTTGCAATCCTAACAGAAATGTATGAGTGGAGAAATACTGGAGAAGATGTGGAGAAAACAGAGCATTCTTATACTGTTGGTGAAAGTATAAATTAGTACCACCACTATGGAAATCAGTATCGAGGTTCTTTGAAAGACTAGACACAAAACCACTATATTACCCAGCTACACCACTCCTCAGTATTTACCCTAAAGAACTAAATTCATCATACTATAGTGATAATGTCACTTCAACATTTGAATTCATAATAACCAAATTATGTAATGAGCTAGGTGTCAGTGTACAGATGAATAAAGAAAAAAATATATATATATATTTTCAGTCACAAAGAAAAATGAAATTGTTATTTGCAGGAAAATGGATGAAACTTGTAAACATGTTAAGCAAAATAAACCAAACTCAGAAGGTCAAGGGTTATATGTTTTCTCTCATATTAAAAGCTAGATAAGACAAAGGAAAAGAATGGTGGGGAGAGAGTTTATGCAAACTGAAGAGAGATCGGTAGAATAGAAAAGAGGGACAATGGAAAGGGAGGAGGGCAAGAAAAGCGCAAATACTGGAGAATGATATTGACCAATTATATTGTCACATTTTGTATACGTATGAATATGTAACAACAAATCCCACCATTGTGTACGACTATAATGCCCAATAAAAATGTGAAAAAACCAAAAAAAATGCTATTTAAATATTTTAAGGTCTGTTTGCTTAAAATTATTCACATAATATTATACTCAAGTCTAGTACACTAATTTGTTCTCTCTCTTTTTTAAATAAGTTGTTTAAACAGAAATGGATGATAATGGGAATTTATGTTAAAGGAGGTAATCAGGTTTCAGGATTGTTCCATGATGTTTACTTAGCTCCCCAGCCACCATGCAGCCAGCTCTCTTTTCCCTGCTGAGAAGCAGCAGCAAGGAGTAGCTTCCAGGTAACCTGAAGCACAGGCAGCAAGCACCAGCCTCCTTGCAGAGCCTACCATGGGAGCAGGGCCTGAAGCATGGCTAGCCAGTGGATCTGGGGAAAGGGAATTGTCACTCCACTGCAGCCCTGCCTAAACACATTGGAGATGCCTGCTGCAGAAGAGAATGCCCCTCCCAGCACTGCAATGCCAGATACTCTACTGAGCATGTGCAATTCAATGACTTCAACCTTCTGCTTTCCAAAAAAGAGAGAAAATGAAAGTAAGGCAAAACTGATTGGGATTCAGAGGTATCCAATAGCATTATTATTTTTTCAATCCCTAACTAACATAAGTTTAGATCCATCATAGCTACCCACATGCTGTATAAACCTCTAGATTAGCACAGTCAGTTGGAGAAAACCTGCTACTTGATCCACTCTTGTATTGCAACAGTACTGTTCCTGTTTGTATTATTAAATAAACCTCATTCTTACACTTACTGATTCTGATCTGTGGATTTCATTCTTCAAATTCATGAGACAGGAACCCTGGAAGAAGAAATTGACAGTGAGTGTTGTGGTCTGCTCCAACAATGGAGGACATGGCCCACCATTAAGTGCTGTAATGTTTATCAGCTGCAAAAACCTGCAGCTAGTGCAGACCCCACCTGAGGGCAGAAGCAGCTAATTGAGTTTCACCTCAAAACTCTGGTTTCAGTGGCATAGCACTGAGTGGCATTCAGTGCAGCTTGCTTTGTGAAAGAGAATGCATCTTCTAGTTTCAACAGCTGCACTGAATCACAGGCTCATCACGTTTCTGTAAACCCATGGGAATTCAAATCTTGCCTATGCTGGATTTCCTCATATGTAGATTAGAAGAATAATGAGCTCTTCCTCCTAGGTACAATGTTAGAATAGTGTTACAGAGATTGGCAAAGTGACTTTTATTAATGTTCATCATTCTTTATGACTGGTTATCAATCAGGAATTATTTGATAGACATTCTATGGGAGAACACTGATCTTTATATGATGTAAGTCAAAAGAACTCAATACATATACCTAGGATATAGTTGACATAGAAGGTAAAATCAGTGTTGTGAAATACAACTATCAGAGCAAACAGGTAGATGTTAAATAGACCAAGAATTCTGAGAGAATATGAGATTCTAAGCCATGACCAAGACAAATAGAAAGGATTTTAGACCACTTAGATGATGGGAGAGGCCACTTAGATGATGGGAGTAACAGGAGCACATCGCACTACCTGCAGCACTTCCCTTAAGATGCCTTTGATCTGAATATGGTAACCAAAGAATTGATTGCACTTGCAATTGTTGTTTTGAAATATTTATAGATCTGTATTGCTCATATTTCAATTGGTTGCTGGATGAACTATGAAACACAATTTAAAATTTAAAAAAAAATCTTATTTGTACCAAACTTATGAATTACTCAGTAACAATTTCAAAACTGTATGTAGGAAATATTGTTTTTTTTCCAGTTTCCCATGCATGTAATATACATTTTAAAATAATCTCACTGATAAATATATATACTATGGGAAATAAGATAGTGAATATATTGTGGAAAAATCAATAAACTCTTTTTAAAATCTACCTCAAATAGAGTCATGAAAATGCATTTAGGTATTGCTAACTTTTCTAAAAATTCTTGAATTTATCTTAAGATGTTATTCACTTAAACATTCTTAAATTTTCCCTCAGGAAAATCACATGTGAGACCATATCCAGTGTATTTATCCCATGTATTTATCCATATCTGGTGTATTTCTTGAACTAATTTGCTCCACATCATCATTTCTATTTCTATTCATACATCTTACTAGTATTGATATTGATGTCATGGTATAGGTAATAAATTGTGAAACTCTCAATTTTCAATATTATATTCTCTCATTCATTACTTCCTTCCTGTCTTCCTCAAAGTTACCAAATAGGTAGGAAAGAAGCTGCTGGAAAATTTGGGTCATATATGTTTGTTTCTTTCCTGAGCCACTTCAGGTTGACAGATGGGTATACAGCAAATACACTGCCCCTTTTGGCAATCTAATATCTGCAAGAATATGAACATATCATCATATTACCATGACTGTAAATATGCTGGGCACCAACCTCATTCAATGTAACAACGGAAGAATTCCCTCTGAGTATACAGGCTGAAGTTCAAGCCTGCTATTTTTATCACATCAATTACAGTAGTCAGCAGGAAGGAACACTAAATTTTCTGTGGAAATGTTATAGCTTTTTTGGCACACAATGGCCCCATATTCTCTGAATGCTAAAAAAGTAGATAAATCCATTTATGTATAGATGCAAGAGCTGTTTCTTTTATGGCTATTGACATATGATTGCATAAACCACAGGGAGCTTAAAAATCTGGCCCACTTCTTGAAAATAAAAAATTAAGATAAAAAATAATTTGTTCCACATGCAGCCTCATCTATTCTTTAATGATATAGCCAATAAATCAGGAAGTACAGTTTCCTCATTAAAAAAAAAATCAGCATGATCCCAAATTTGCAAGATGTAAGAGCCAAAAATCTAATGCAGAAAGTGTTCTTTAAAAATATTTAAGTTTCAACAAATTCTAGCTTTCTAAAACCAAATTTTATGTCAATAATTAGCTGGCAAACTTTTAAAGTTACATATTTAATCACTTTACATAGGTTAAAAACATAAATATAAAAATGTGTTTTTAAATATAGATACTCCTCAAATAACAACAGTGTTATATCCCAGTGAACCCATGTAAAACCATGGTAAGTTGCAATATTTTAAGTGGAAAATGCAGTTACAACTTTAACCTACAAAACAGCAGAGCTTAGCAACACTGTAAAATGTAAAGCATCCCCTGTTTACCCTCAAGATTATGTGTCTGACTGGGAGCTTAGATTCAGTGCTGCCCAGTGTCACCAGAGATTATTCTACCATATTTTATTAGTCTAGGAAAAAAATGAAATATAAAGTGAAGTTTTCTGTTGAATGCATATTATATTCACATCATTGTAAAGACAAAATATAGTCAAACCATTAAGCTGGTGATTTTCTCATATTTTATGTTTACTCTCACAAATAATTTGGAAGATTTTTGAGTCAGAAAATATTGGCCATAAAAATTGTTATTTTTTTCTAACCAGAAAATGTGAACATATATGATTTTTTTAAATTCACTCTAGAGTATAAAATAATTTTACTAGACCAAATATATTTCATATATCTAAATTAGATATTCTCCAACTAATCATCCTACAAAATTAAGAAAACTGTCTTGTCTTCCTCTATTTGATCTCAAATAATCAATTTTTCTTAATTATTTAAGAAAACTTCAAAATTAAATTAGAAAACATAACTGACATTTATTTTACTTATGTGAAATTGCATCAAAATAAATGGACCAATCCAACAATAAATAGACATGAAAATATCCAGAAGTGTTCTATGATTCTTAAGACCTTGTTTCTAGTTAAGGACTTAAAAAAATAATAACAATTCTGAATAGCTCTAAAATGTGCCAAACACCGCAGCCAAATCCAAGTCAATAATCACTATATAAGTTAAAAAACACTTCAACAGTTTGATTTTATATGTGTTATTTCTTATTTAAAAACTATTAAGTGGAAAACAAAAATGGGCAAATGAAAAATGATCAAGCGGGATATATTCCAGGGATGTAATTGTGGTTACATATATAAATCAATAAATGTAACACATCACATCAGCAGGAAGGTTGAACAACACCTGATCATCAGAAAAAAAAAACATTTGATAATTCAGCCTCCCTTTATCACAAAACTCAACAAATTGGGTGTAGAATGAATATACCTCATCAAAGTAAAAGTAATATATGAAAAACCCACAACTCGTATACTGAAAAGAGAAAAGCAGTGGTTTTGCTAAGATCTGAAACAAGGCAAGAATATTTGTTAACATAGTAATGGATGTCTTAAGAGCAACTAGGTAAGGAAAAAAAATAAAGAATAATAATTAAATGGAAAGAAGGAAGTCAATGTATCTCTGTAAAGAATGTGATTTTATTAATAGAAAAACCTGAAGACTCTCTCCCGAAAATGTGATTAGTACTGATAAACAAATTTAATGACATTGACAAATAAAAAATTCCACACGGGAAAATTAGCATTCTTATGATTCAACAAGAAAACAATCCCATTCACAAAAGCTACCAAAAAATATATACATAGGCATAAATTTAACCAAAAGAAATGAATGATCTCTCCAGTTAAACTTATAAAACACCTATGAAAGTAATGGAAGTGGATGTGCACACACATACACACACAAACACGCACATATAAAACAGAAAATCTCCCTGTGTTCATGCATTAGTATGGTTAAACTGTCATACTATACAAAGTGATTCATAGACTCAATGAAATCCCCACTAAAATACTAAGGCATTCACCAGAGAAATAGAAAAAATGCCCTAAAATTCATATGAAATCACAAAAGGTTTGAGGAACTAAAATAACCTTCGGCTGAAAGAGCAAATCTCAAAGCATCACAATGTCTGACCTCAAAATATATTGCAGAGCTATAGTAACCAAAACACTATGCTACTGCCATAAAAACACATACGACAATCGATGAAATAGACTTCCCAGAAATAAATCTATAGTCAACTGACCTTTGACAAAGGTATCAAAAACATACATTGGAGAACAGACAGTCTCCTCAGCAAATAGTGATAGAAAAGCTAGATATCCATATAAAAAAGAATGAAACTATACCCCTGTCTCTTATCATATACAAAAATCAACTCAAAATGGATCAAACAAATGTAAATCCTGAAACTATGAATCTATGGAAGAAACCATAGAATAAACATTTCCATATATTTTTATGAGCAAGGTTTATTTTGAATGAGAAACCAAAAGCACAAACAATGAAAGATAGATAAATAGGATTATGTGAAATAAAGAAGCTTCTACACAGTTAAGTAAATAACTGACAAAATGAAGAGAAAATATTTGAAAACTATTCATCCAAAAAGGGATTAATATCTAGACTATATAATAAACTCAAACAATTCCAGAGCACTGCTGCTGCTATTACTACTACTACTACTACTACTACTACTACTACTACTACTCATCCAATTAATTATGGGGAAATTTTGTGAATAGATATTTATCAAAAGAAGATAAATGAGTAACAAGTAATATGAGAAAATGCTCAGCATCACTGGTCATCAGGAAAACACAAATCTTAGTAAGAAAGGCTATCATTTAAAAAAAATAGCTAACACATGCTGATGAAGTTGCAGAGAAAGGAACTCATATGCTTTGGATGAGAATGAAAATTAGTAAAGCTGTTATGGAAAGCAGTATGGAGAGCCCTCAAAAAACTAAAAACAGAACTACCATATGATCCAATTGTCCCACCACTTGGTATATAATCAAAAGAAATGAAATACGTATAGGAAAGTCACACCAGAACTCTCTGTTTATTACAGTACAATTGAGAGTAACCAATATATGCAATCATCAAAGTGTCCATCCATAAATTAATGGATAATGAGGTATATAACTACAACTGAATGTTTAATCCATGAATATCTTGTCATTGAAATTGAAGGACTAATCAAATAGACAAGATTGAGTGAAATCAGCCAGACACATAAAAACAAATATCACAAGTTTCAACTTTTTGTGGAAGATAAATAGTTGATTTTATAGAAATAGTATAGTAGTGGTCATTATAGGCAGGAAGTAGGAGAGACAGGTAGAGAGAGGGAGGTCAGATAATGGGTTCCAAAATGCAATTAGATAGAAGGAATTTGTGTTTGTGTTCTATAGCACAGTAGGGTGACAATAATTTATCATAATTTGTAATATTATAGAGAACTAGAAGGGAGGAGTTTGTAGATTCCCAACACAAAAAATTAAGTAAATGGTAATGTTAATTACCCTGATTTGATCATTATACATTTTATACATGTACTTATAAATGTACCTTATAAGTAAGTATGCTTCAAAAGATAATTATGAATGGGGATAAACATGTGAACAAAACATTTTTGTTTGTTCTTTTTAGATATACATCACAGTAGAGTATATTTTGACATATTATACACACATGGAGTATAACTTCCCATTCTTATGTACATGATATGGAGTTACACTGGTTATATATTTATATGTAAACACAGAATGCTATGGTTTGGATGTGAGATGTCCCCCTAAAATTCATGTGTGAGTGCAAGAAGGTTTGAAGGAGAAACAATTGGGTTATAACCTTAACCTAATCAGGGAATTAATCTCTGATATCATTAATTGAGCAGTAACTGGAGGCAGGTGGGGTATGGCTGGAGGAAGTGGCTCATTGGGGTGTGACTATGGGGGATATATTTTGTATCTGGAGAGTGGAGACTCTCTCTCTCTGCTTCCTGATCACTATGTAAGCTGCTTACCTCTGCCACATTCTTCCACCATGATGTCCTGCCTCATCTTGAGCCCTGAGGAATGGAGCCAGCTGTCCATGACTGAGACCTCTGAAACTGGGAGCCTCCAAATTAACTTTTCCTCCTCTGTGATTGTTCTGCTCAGATCCTTTAGTCAAAGCAGTGAAAACACATAAGATGAACAGACATTTTTTTAAAATCTATATTCCAATTCAGTGGTCTTTATTTTCAGCTTAGAATTCTATAAGAATTTTAGATTTGAGAATAGAATATATGATATAAAATTTAATATATACAATATATAATATTCTGATATATATATATACATATATATATATGTATATATATATATATATATGAAGTTCTTTTTGAACTTCATTATTTGAAACAAATCACTCCACCTATCTCCTTTTGTAGAAAGCTCTTAAATGATCTGAACCCTCATATCTCTAATAAATTATGCCATACCTAATGAAACACTGCCCACTTTCTGTAGAGTGGCAACACACATCTCAAACAGGTTCTACCTAATGGGATTTCTCTTTGAGAGCTTGTTTGGAGTTTCTAGCACAGGAGTGCAGTCACCTTTATACCCTTGACAGAAGACCAGTTCTACTCTATTTGGGAAGATAGCCCTCTTGGATACAGGGTGCGGCTTCAGGGAGGGACACTAATTGAGCAGCAAGGGATAAAGGGGACACATACCTAGCCAGCCATATTAGCTGAATAAAGTCATGCAATCAATGAGTGACAGATGGCACAGGTTGAGTACCCACACATCCTTTCCTAAATAGTCATGTGGCCATTTTCTTATTATTCAGGTTCCAGCTAACGTGTCATTAGAGAAAGAAAAAGCAACTAAGTTTGTTCTACTATACACCCACCACACAGATCAATTCTGTGACCTCAAAAAGCTAGGGGAGATGGTATCTTAGGGTGGTTTTGATTAAGATTGGCAGCCATTGGGAAGTCAAACAACAACAAGTGCTGGCGAGGATGTGGGGAAAAGGGTACACTTGTACATTGCTGGTGGGACTGCAGATTGGTGCAGCCAATTTGGAAAGCAGTATGGAGATTTCTTGGAAAACTGGGAATGGAGCCACCATTTGACCCAGCCATTCCCCTTCTTGGTCTATTCCCTAAAGACCTAAAAAGAGCATGCTACAGGGACACTGCTACATCGTTGTTCATAGCAGCACAGTTCACAATAGCAAGACTGTGGAACCAACCTAGATGCCCTTCAATAGACGAATGGATAAAAAAAATGTGGCATTTATACACAATGGAGTATTACTCTGCATTAAAAAATGACAAAATCATAGAATTTACAGGGAAATGGATGGCATTAGAGCAGATTATGCTAAGTGAAGCTAGCCAATCCCTAAAAAACAAATGCCAAATGTCTTCTTTGATATAAGGAGAGTAACTAAGAACAGAGTAGGGACGAAGAGCAGGAGAAGAAGATTAACATTTAACAGGGATGAGAGGTGGGAGGGAAAGGGAGAGAGAAAGGAAAGTGCATGGTAATAGAAGGAGACCCTCAGGGTTANGTTTTGAACAACCCACAATAAAAAATTAAAAAAAAATATATATAGATTAAACTTGTAATGTTTCAACAGAAAAAAAAAAAAAAAGCTAGGGGAGTTTTCCCTACCAGCAAACAAAGTTTTCTGCAACAGACCACAGATAGAACTAGTCAATTTATTTGTAAATACAGTGCCTCTGGTATATCTGGAGAATCAGATCCCATAGGTTGAGGGCTTAGTCCCCAAGACCTCTCCCTTCCAACTTTAGGTGCCAGTCATGAGCCTGATATTTTTACCTCAGCATCTGACTAACAAACTATAAATTGAGGTTCTCAAAACCCCTCATTGATTTGACAAATTTGCTAGATTCACAAAACTCAAAGAACCACTTATTAACCAGATTGTTATAAAGGATATTACAAAGAATATAGATAGATGCATAAGGCGAGGCATGAGAGAAGGCATGCAGAGCTTCCATGACCACTCTGGATGGGCCATGGTCCAAGAACTTCTGCATGCTCAGCTATCAGAAAAGCTCTCTAAGCCTAGTCCTTTTGGATTTCTATGTATACTTCATTGCATAGGCATGGTTGCTACTACAGTTAGTGAAGAAATCCAACAAGACCTGTCTGTTCATATTTTCAGTCTTCCTTCCTCCCAGGTTTGGGGCAGGACACTCTAAAATGAGAAAAATATTATGACTGACTTATGAGGTGTCAGAGAATTTCTTTTCCTTTCTTTCTCTCTCCTCCATGGGAATTGAACCTAGCACTGCTCTGCCACTGACCTACAGCCCTTTTTACTTTTTATTTTGGGATAGCATCTCTCTAAGTTGTCCAAACTGGTGATCCTTCTGCCTCAGCTTCCCAAGTTTCTGGGATTACAGGTGCATACCACCATATGTACCTCAGACAATGTCTTTATAAGCAGTTCCAACACAACAAGGGTTAAGGGAAGATTAAAATTTCTAGGTTCTACCTTGGAGAAGGAAAACTCTAATTTTTATGGCTTGCCTTGGGGAGGAAGTTATGAGACAGAACTATGGTGAAAATCAGAAAAGATGCTTTGCTTCTTCTACCATGTGAGTATACAGCAAGAAGCCATTTATGAACCCCAAAGTTAGACACCACCAGGTACTGAATCTCTTAACAACTTGAGCTTGATCTTCCCAGCCTCATGAACTGTGAACAAATGTTTCTTGTTTTACAAGCTACCTATTTTATGATATTGTTTTAGTAGTCTGAATTGATCAAGACAGACAAAGTTTCTTTGTTGTTGTTTTTATTTGATTTACTACACATTTAACTTTAAGCATATTCATAAATATATTAATTTACTCATTCAATGGGTTTTGTTACAGAAAGTACCCTTCCTTTGCAATGCATAAGACAGTTCATTCAAATTTGCAGGTTTCTAGTTGAATCTGCATTTGATATTTTTGAAAAGGAAGGACTTTTTGAATGTTTATGTCTGCTAATTCCATAATCTATGTCATTTCTGTTTTTTTAAACTATTTTTCTTTTAATTATATGGGTCCTAATTTCTTGGGGTTTTTTTTGTTGTTGTTTATTTGTTTGTTTGTTTTGCATAGATTGTGATTTGCAACTGGATGCTAAATATTGTATATTTTTTTTGCCTTGGGGAGTGCTGAATTTTTTCTTTTGTTATAAATATTCTCAATATTTGTTCTAAGCCACAATAAAATTACTTGGAAATATTTTTGAGTTTTTCAGGTTTTGCCTTTAAATTTTATTTTATTTATTGATTTTGTGAGATAAAACAAGCGTTTAGTCTGGCTCTTATTTTGTCCTACTTTCGAGGCAATGACCTTTTGAGCATTTTATGCATGAATTACAAGGTTTCCAGTTTGTCTGGTGGGATCATGGACATATACACTGATTGGTTCTTAGATGAAGACCCAAGTAGCTCTCTCCTACAGATCACCAGAGCTCTTGATTCATTCAGTTGTCTCTTCTATACTCTTTTCCAGAAACTCTATCATAGCTTCCCCAGCGTCTCAACACTGTCTCTTCTCCCCAAGGAGAATGTTAGATCATCCCTGTCTCCTCTTACTGTGTCACAGTCTGGACATTTTCCAGGTGCTACAATGTACCAAAACACAGGGTTAACCTCTTCTGTTTTCCATTCCTCTGAGATCATTCTTTTGTATATTTGTCAAACATTTTACTGGTTTCAAGCAAGAGATTTTATCTGATACCTATCACTCAATCTTGGATGTATGCCGAAGTTCTCACTTTCAAACAATTTTATTAAAAATAGTATTTCTCTTTATTTCTATGTAAGCAAGAATTCACTTTGCCTCCAAAGAGGTCTGACATTGGTCCTCGACTTCTGAGATATAGTCTCTAAACTCGGATTATGATTTAAAGAAGTGTCATTGTTCTACTAGTGGTTTGAGATTACCAGATAGTTTAAGGATATGATTTAGGATGGGGACTGGTCATGCCAAGAAGAGCAAAGATATGATTCAAGATAGTGTTTTGAGTCATTTGTTATCAGTTGGTTACTGGAGGATTAGAAATTGAGATCGGCCCTGTGGGCAGCTACAACAGTAAACAATTTCTCAGACAGCATTTTCCTCTCTGTGTAAATTTACTCAATTCTTACATATTATACTTGGAAGAATGTTAAGGATCCGTGACAGTAAACATTGCATAAAACACAAAGGAATGAGAATATTGAACTCATCATTGCAGGTAAAGAAAATTCTAAATGAAGAGCTTACCGTGGTCACTAGTCATTCCGGTTGTGCCTCCACAACACCCCAACAAAACAATTTATTATAAAATACACAACTTGCTTTCCCTTTGTTGATGTTCTTTTTGTTTTGTTTTGTTTTTTTGTCAATGTTATTTTATTAACTGAATTGACTCTTTGGGGTCTGAATTGATTTATTCTTTGCTGTTGTGTAGAAACATTTTTAATGTTGGCTATGGGCATCCAATGGCAAAACAAACAACAAAACTGAGAAGAAAAATGACTGCAGCACAGATTTTAAGAAACATATTTTCCTGCTCACTGATTTCCTTTTATCTTCTGCCCATATGTTTCTGTGTTGCAGTTTTATCTCTTCCACACTTATGGAATGCTTTGGCAGGGGAAATGAATTCTGATGACACAGACTTGGTGAAATTCCAGAAAGTTTTTAAGAAGTTCAGATACCAAACATAGGACCTGCCATGGTATGTGTTGCAAGGATTTAACCTCCCCTTGTCAACTGACTCTGGCTTTTGTTTGTTTGTTAGTTTGAAATGTGCAATTCTGTTTTAGGTGGTTGTAATGCTGTGCAATTCAGTTGGATTTTTGCATTTTGACAGATTTTGACCCAACCATGAGCTCCTTTTTCATCATTCATTGTATTTGAGTAAGCAAGATACTTCATGTAAAAGTAAGCTGGGAAATATATGCATTAATGGAAATAAATTCAAGGAGTACCTTTCAAGTACCATGCAAGTAGTGATGTAATGCCCGTAAAAAATCCTAGTACCATTATTACTAGTATTGGTCTTAAAAAAAAAAAAAGAATGCTGTTTTACTTTTATTTTTTTATTTATATATGCAAATAATTTGCATTTATTAGTGTGTCAGTAAGCTGTGACTTTTCAGACTGAATAAAAAATTTGTTATCTCTCATGTCAGAGTACAGATATTTGCATCTATACATACTGTTCTTAAACAGTCCTAGGTAATAGGACATGTTACTATCTCTCGCTCTCTCTCTCTCTCTCTCTCTCTCTCTCTTTCTCTCTCTATCTCTCTCTCTCTATCTCTCTCTCTGTCTCTATTACTCTTTCACTATCTTGGAAATCTCTGGTATGAGGACTTCCACTGTCACTCTTGCTCAGCCTAAAGTTTCTCTAGAATAAATGTTAGCAGAAGAGCTGGGAGTAGTGAAATTCATTCCAGCAAACATTTAAAAAGTGTGTACTTGGTGCCTGACATTAAGCTCTTCCATTTATTTATTTATATTAATCACACTGGAAAATATGAAGAGCAATGGCAGACATTTTTTCTTATAAAATCTCACTAATTTTGCAACTCCTGTAGCCTGCAGTTAGAGAGCATTTTGTGAGGCTACAAAGTAGCATTCAATATGTAAGAACTATCCTTATGTTATAGTTTTGATCCATATGTAGGAACTTCATTAGTCTTTTGTTTTCTTTCTGTTTGAGATTTGTAAGTATATAAGAAAGTTTGTGTCATTAATAAAGAATATGGGGATTTAAGATGAACAAATATTTGCTTATTTAATCATCTTTATTAATTCTGTTTTTTTCTTAATTTCTCAAATTTTGTCTCTTTAACATTTTTTGATATACTGATCTCCTTTTATCTTCTGCCCATATGTTTCTACGTTGCAGTTTTGTCTCTTCCACACTTATGGAATACTTTGGCATGTAGTGATATAATGTATTATAATATATTCTCTTTCTCCTTCAGAGAAATTTATGAATATTGATGAGTGTTTTTAAAGTTTTATGAGTTATAGTGGAAATTTTGCTTTTAAAGTGGTATGTTTCAAAAAAAAAATAAATAAAAATAAATAAAGTGGTATGTTTCATTTAGAAATAATATTGCTGTTTTTTTTTTTAATTATCAGAACTCTACAATCACAAATTGTACTATGGTAAATATTGAAAATGTGACAAACTTTACACATGATACATATTTTCTTTTTGGTCACTCAGTACACATTGTCTGAATATTCCAGTTTTTGTGGAATTTGTGTGTTTTCTAATGGACTCATATTTTCCTAGTTTCCTTGGCCTTTTAGAAATTATGCAATCCAGAGGCAGTCAGATACTGCCAGTTTTCTAAAACTGGAAAAAAGATATCCTTTCTTTGCATTCTGCATGTAATGAAGACTTCTTTTTGGGATAATAACAAAGTACAGATTTGTTTACTCATGAAAAAGCTAAGATAGTTCACCAGTAATGTGTTTGTGCTACCAAAAACCAAAAACAAAACAAAAAAGCATCTATACCTTATACACCAAAACATTAAGTTGAATGACAGACAATGTAAAACCTAAATATATAACCTCAGGGGGAAGTCATAAAAGAAAATCTTTGTGACTTGATTGGAAAAGTATTTCTTAGATAAGACACCAGAACCACAATGCATAATACAGAAAATGATAATCAGGAGGTCACCAAAATTAAGTACTTCTATTCAAAAGACAGTGCTATGACAGTGCAAAGAAAATTGTAGACTGGATGAAATGTTTATAAATCACATATCTGATGAAATACCTAATCTAAAATATATAAAAAAATTATCCAAACAGTAAGAAAATGATCAAACCCATTCAAAAAAATGAACAAAAGTTTAGAATACACACTGCAACAAAGAATATATATGGATGGCACATTAACGTTTGAAAAAAGCTCAAGATCATTAGCCATTAGGAAAATGTCAACTAAAATCCCAAAGAAATAACTTATATATCCATAAATATGTCAACAATTCTAAAACACTGATTTTATCATTTGATGACTGGAATGTAAAGTTACTTGAACTTTCATACTTTGTTGGTTCCAAGGAGAAAATGATACAAAACATATGGAAAATCATTTGGCAGTTTCTAAAACATATATTTTCCAGACATTTCACTACTAAGTATTTAGTGTTGAAAAGGGGAAATAAATGCATGTACAGAGACTTATCCATGAATGTTTATAGCAGCTTTATTTTTAATAACCAAAAGCTGGAACCCAACCAAATATCCAACAATAAATGAATAGATAAACGAATCTGATTTTTATATAGAATCCTACTCAGATGTAAAAAGAAAAGAACTTTGACAGGAATAAGCAAATTATTATGATCCTAGGCTTAATCTGGGACATAGTCTATTTTTGTGTGGTCTCTAAGCTAATAATGTGTTTATATGTAAAAGGGTTGGGATACAAAAACAAAGACTGTATGACAGAGATCTGATATGTACCACCAAACCAAATAGATTGACTATGTAGCTCCTTGATTAAAACAATGCAAGTTGGATCCAAGATGGTGGGCCAGGTGGAGGCAGCATTTTATGTCCCTCCTTCACCTGGGACTCAAGTAATGGGAATACTGTTTCTCTGCGAGCAATATTCCTGCTCCCATGCAGGAATCACGACCACCATGACATGCAAAGTCTCAGTATCAGAATAGGTCTCTCAACTATCTGCCCACACAGGACTACTGGTTGCCCAGGCAGAACCATCCACATCAGCAGCCACACAGAATTTCGGCCACTCACCTAAGCAGAAATCCCAGACACAGTTCCCTTACAGGACACCCAGCAGCCACCCATGCACAGGAACTCCAGCTGCAACTCCCATGTGAATCCTCATATACCAATGTGAGGCTCCCCTGTAGCCTCCATCTTGGGTCTCTGCAGCAATGGAGATAAACCCCTATACACTGTAGCCTGCCTGTACCTTGGAACTTCACAAAGGCTCTAAAGATAGCCAAAACCACACACTGCGTGCCACAGAGCTTTCTGAATACGGCATCCATGTCCAGTGCCATCACCAGCTCCCATCACCTGAACTGACACCCCATCGCTGAAAGCAGGCGCCTGCATCTTGGGCTACCTTCATCACCTTCTTTAGTATGGGCAACTCCAAGTTTGGAACTCTGGCTGGCTAGGTACCCAGTTTCCAACTCCCCCCTCTCCCCAGCAGCCACAAACCAGGCACAGTGGCATCCTGGTTAGATTCACCATCCTGAAGGAGGAGGTAACATCTAATAACAGACAATGCCACCGATTGGATGAGAAGGGAAGCTGGAAAGATACTGGTCTCCAACCAAAACAATCCTTGTTTTTCCTTTGAGATTTTTTGTTTTCTTCTCCTTCCCTATTCCCCACCCTCACATCCCCAACGTGTGAAATCAAGTACTTTGCATGAATTAGGATTTTGAGGACTGGGACATCTGAATGGTATATTACAGTTGTGTTGTATATTCTTTTCTTTTCTCAATTTTTACTATTTTAACATTTTTAAATTTTTATTAATATTTATATGTGTGTGTTTTATGTATTCTACTGTCTTCCCACTTACTTGTCTACCCCAAATTACTTTCTCTCTCTTCTCCTGCTACTTACCGCCTTCTTTAGATTTCTCTTCCACACTTCCTAAGATATAATAACTATATATCATCACCTTATACCTACTCAGCATATCATCCTACACCTCACCCCTGTTCTTTGTCCACCGTCAGAAACTGTAAGCCCTTTTACAAACCTACTGATTATATTCTAGATAAAAATTGAATTCATCATTTCTGTACATTGTGACCAAACTGTAAATGTCTAAATGACAATTAATTGTTTTTAAGGTTGTATATTGTTTACATGGGGATCTGTTAACATTGTCCTTACCCTCAAAGGAGCATCATTGGAGCCCTACAGGGACAATATATGCCTTTAGAGTAAAAACTGTAACACCTCGGATCCACAGTGCTAGAAGCAACATGAAAATACAAGAGAGGAAAGTGTCTCAAACAAATCAAGATATCACATTATTAGAATCCATGGTCAGCATAGCAGAAGAAACAACAGGGAAGGAGTTCAGGATGTACATGATTAAAATATTCTGTGAATTAAAGGATGATATAAGAGAACAAATATAGGCAGCAAAAGATCATTTTGACAAAGAACTATATAAACAAATACAGGAAGCAAAAGATTACTTCAATAGAGAGATAGAGGTTCTAAAGAAAAATCAAACAGAAATCCTTGAGATGAAAGAAACAATAAACCAAATTAAAAGTCAAATTGAAAGCATTACCTACAGAGTAGACAACTTGGAAGACAGAAACTCAGACAATGAAGACAAAATATATAATTTTGAAAAGAATGTAGAACACACAGTGGAGATGGTAAGAAACTATGAGCAGAATATTCAAGAAATATGGGATAGCAAAAAAAAAGACCAAATTTAAGAGTTATTGGGATAGAGGAAGGCATAGAGTTTCAAACCAAAGGAATGAACAGTCTATTTAATGAAATAATATCAGAAAATTTTCCAAACATGAAGAATGAATTAGAAAACCAAACACAAGAAACTTAAAGGATGCCAAATGTACAAAATCACAACAGATCCACACCAAGGCACATAATAATAAAAATGTCTAACATAGAGAATAAGGAGATTATTAAAAACCATGAGAGAAAGGAATCAAATTACATGTAGGGGGAAACCAATTAGTTTATGTGCCTATTTTTAAAACCAGACCCCCAAAGCTAGAAAATCCTGGAACAACATATATCAAGCTCTGAAAGAAAATGGAGTCAAGAATCTTATAACCAGCAAAATTAAGCTTTAGATTTGATGATGAAGTAAAAACCTTCCATGAAAAACAAAAGAATCTGCAGTTTGAAAGCCTGAATTACAAAACATCCTTGGAAAAATATTCCATGAAGAAGAAATAAAAAACAACAATGAAAATCAGTGGAGAGAGTTATTACACTAAAGAAAAAACTAATCAAAGGAGAAACCATGTCAAGTTAAATAACAAAAATAATAATAAAAAAGTGGCTGGAAATACAAATCATGTCTCAATAATAACCCTGAATGTTAATGGCCTAAACGCACTAATCAAAAGACATAGGCTAGCAGATTGGATCAAAACAAAACAAAACAAAACAAAACAATACAAAAAGAAAACGACAACAACAACAATATTTTGCATTCAGGAGAATCATCTCATAGGAAAAGATATTCACATACTGAAGGTGAAAGGTTGGGAAAAATCATACCACTCACAAGGACTGCAGAAGCAAGCAGGGATTTCAATCCTCATATTAAATAGACATTAAGCTAAAGTTAGTCAAAAAGGATAAAGAAGGACATTTCAAACTGTTCAAGGGAACCATACACCAACAAGACATAACAATTATAAATATATATGCCACAAACAATAGAGCATTTTTGTTCATAAAAAAATTCTTTCCAAGTTCAAGAGTCAAATTAACTGCAATACCATAATACTGTGTGACTTTAACACACCTCCTACACCAATGGATAGATCTTCCTAACAAAAGCTGAACAAAGAAACTATAGAACTCAATAATACAATCAATAACTTAGACTTAACTGACATATATATATATATATATATATATATATATATATATATATATATAATATATTTCATCNCATAGCTCTAGAAAAAGAAGAAGAAATCAACCCCAAAAGCAATAGAAGATAGGAAATAATTAAAATCAGAGCTGAAATCAATAAAATTAAAGTAAAAGAAACAATTGAAAAAATTAACAAAACAAATAAGTTGGTTCTTCAATAAAAATAAATAAGATTGACAAACCCTTAGCCATGAATAACAAGATAAGGAGAGAGACAACTCAAATTACTAACATACATGATGAAAAAGGAAATATCACAACACACACTAGAGAAATACAGAAGAAAAATAGAAATTATTTTGAAAACTTGTACTTCAATAAAATAGATAATATCAAAGGCATCAACAAGTTTCTAGAGTCACATGATTTGCCAAATTGAATCAGGATTATATGTACAATTTAAACAGATCAATTTGAAGCAATGAAATAGAAATTGCCATCAGAAGCCTACCAACCAAGAAAAGCCCAGGACCATATGGATACACAGTCAAGTTCTATAAGACCTTTAAAGAAGAACTAATACTAATACTCTGACTTATTTCAGGAAATAGAAAAAGACTGAGCACTTCCAAACTCATTCTATGAGGACAATATCACCCTGATTCAAAAGACACATCAAAGAAAGAAAAATTCAGACCAATATCTCTAATGAACATACATGCAAAAATTATCAATAAAATCTGGCAAATCGAATATAAAAACATATCAAAAAGATAGTGCACCACAACCAAGTGGGATTCATCCCAGGGATGAAAGATTGGTTCAATATAAGGAAATCAATAAATGTAATTTATCACATCAACAGACTTAAAGATAAGAATCATATGATCATCTCAATAGATTGCAGACAAAGCATTTGACGAAAAGAAGCACACCTTCATGTTCAAACCAATAGAAAAACTAGCGATCACAGGAGCATATCTCAACATTGTAAAACAATTTATGCTAAGCCCCAGGCCAACATCATTCTATGTGGAGAAAAGTTGAAAGCATTTCCTCTAAAAAGTGGAACAAGACAGGGATGCCTTCTTTCACCACTTCTATTTAACATAGTTCTTGAAACACTGGCCAGAACAATTTGACAGACAAATTAAATTAAAGAGATCTAGATTGGAAAAGAAGAACTCAAATGAGCTCTCTTTGCTGATGATACAATTCCATACCTAGAAGACCCAAACTATTCCACCACAAAACTTCTAGAACTATTAAATGAATAGTTCAGCAAAGTAGCAGGATATAAAATCAACACTCATAAATCAAAGGCATTTCTGTATATCTGTGACAAATCCTCTGAAAGGGTAAGGAGGAACTACCGGATTTACAATAGTCTCAAAAAAAAAAAAATCTTCGGAATCAATCTAACAAAAGAGTTGAAAGACCTCTACAATGTAAACTACAGAACAATAAAGAAATTAAAGAGGACCTTAGAAAATGGAAATATCTACCTTGCTCTTGGAAAGGCCGAATTAATATTGTCAAAATGACCATACTACCAAAAGCACTATACAGAGTTAATGCAATTCCGATCAAAATCCCAATGGCATTCCTCATAGAAGTAAAAAGGTAGTCATGAAATTCATCTGGAAAAATAAGAGACCTAGAATAGCTAAAAGAATCCTTAGCAAGAAGAGTAAAGCATGTGGAATCACTATACTAGACCTTAACTATATTTCAGAGCAATAGTAACAAAAACAGCATTTTATTGGCACCAAAATTGACTTGTAGACAAATGGTATAGAATATAGGACACAGAGACTAATTCATATAATTACAGTTATCTTATATTAGACAAAGGTGCCAAAAACATACATTAGAGAAAAGATAGCCTCTTCAACAAATGGTTCTGGCAAAACTGGAAATCCATATGCAACAAAATGAAATTAAACCCATGTCTCTCATCAAGGACCTAGGAATTAAACTTGAGACCCTGAGTCTAATGGAAAGCCCAAATCTCCATCATGTGGGATTAGGCCCCAACTTCTTAATAAGACTCCTTTGGTGCAAGAATTAAAATCAAGAATCAATAAATGTGATGGATTCAAACTAAAAACATTTTCAGCAAAATAAACAATCAGTGAGGTGAATAGAGAGCCTACAGAACGGGAGCAAGTCTTTCCCACAAGCACATCTGATAGAGCAATATTCTCCAGGGTATATAAGGAACACATAAAGCTAAACAACAACAACAACAACAACAACAAACAAACAAATAACCCAATCAATAAATGGGCCAAGGAACTAAACAGACACTTCTCAGAAGATGACATACAATCAATCAACAAACATATGAAAAAACGTTCAACATCTCTAGCAATTAGAGAAATGCAAATCAAAACTGCTCTAATATTTCATCTCACTCCAGTCAGAATGGCAGCTATTAAGAATACTAACAACAATAATTGTTGGCCAGGATGTGGGAGAAAAGACATACATTGCTGGTGGGACTGCAAATTGGAGCAGCCAATATGGAAAGAGTATGGAGATTCCTTGGAAAACTGGGAATGGAACCACCATTTGACCCAGCTATTCCTCTTGTTGATCTATACCCAAAGGATTTAAAAATAGCATATGCTGAGAGCCATTGCCAAGTAGGAATGACGCATCGCAATTTCTTTGTCAGCCTACTACTCCATGTTGCTTAGAGGAAGGACTCTCCATGGTGGACCCAGGTCATTTGCAGTGACTTTGCATGAAAGATGACCTTGCTCAAGGACCAGGGCGGATCCAGGTTTAGGGTGGATCAGGGTTTAGGGCGGATTGGGATTTAGGGCATTCCGGGTTTAGGGCGGTTCCAGGTTTAAGGTGTACCCTGCTGGGAATAGGGCGTACCCTGCTGCCTCAGGCCCGCCCGCTCCTTGAGTTCTCATTGAGTTCTCGCGGGATTCAGAGAGTATTTTGGGATACAGAGCCCAGTGGAGGTGTGGATTTTGCCCAGAACGTGCGTGTAGAGGGCCGGTGACAGTTCGGGAATAAAGAATTGCTGTTTGAATCTACAAGGCTGTGAGTGGCTCATGATTTTGTGCCCAGCCAGACTGCGGCAAGCATACTACAGGGACACAGCCACATCAATTTTTATAGAGCACAATTCCCAATAGCTAAGTTGTGGAACTAACCTAGATTCCCGTCAGTAGATGAATCGATAAAGAAAATGTTGTATATATACACAATGGAATACTACCCAACAATAAAAGAGAATAAAATCATGGCAATTGCAGATAAATGAATGGAGTTAGAGAATATAATGCAAAGAGAAGTTAGCCAATCCCAGAAAACCAAATGCCAAATATTCTCTGACATAAGGAGGCTGATTCACACTGGGGTTGAGAGGGGTAACATGAGGGATTAGAGAACTCTAGATAGGGCAAAGGATTGGAAGGGGAATGGAAGGGGAATGGAGGTAGAAAAGATGGTGGAATAAAATGGACATCATTACTCTAAGTACATGTATGAAGACACAAATGGTGTGTATATTCTTTGTATACAGCCAGAGATATAAAAAATTGTACTCTATATGTGTAATATGAATTTTAATGCATTCTGCTGTCATTTTTAACAAATTAGAATAGAAAATTAATAAATCAGAAAAAGAAAAAAAGATAGTATTTTCAGTAACAATTTCAGGAAAATCATTGAATCAAGAGATTTCAAGATATTTACCTAAAAGCTTAATTTGGTGAAGGAGAAGCCTCTGAAATTCTGTCTGAAGAAGATTTTAGGAAGCTTTTGGGAAAAGGTGATGAGTTAGGGTTGACTTGTGAAGTTATGCTGATTGGAAAGACCCTGGTTTTGCTGTGGCTTGTTGGGCATCATTACTGAACCAAATTATGTTTTTTAAACAACTTTCAAATTTTGATAATCATTTAGTAATGACAAATACTAATAAATGATTAAAAAAAGAACAGAACTGGAATAAAAGCACTTTACAAGAGTAAATTTTTAACCTTTATCAATATAGGAGCCTTCTTAATCTCTAAATTGCCTAATTTCATTCTGAATATTCAAAGCAATGTTTTAATCACGGCATAAATATACTTTCCATACACATAGAAAAGGGCACTAAAGATCATTTCTACTTTAAATAAAGCCATACATAAATTTTTAAAAATGCAAAATGCTAACCTCAGCACTGTAACATAGAAGAATTTCAAAATACTAATACTGAGTGAAAGAAGCCAGGAGTAAAACAAGGAGTCTTGTGGCTTTTTATGGGGTCATAAAAAAACATCTGGGATGACAAATATATTCATTATATTGATGACAGTGATTCATGGGTTCTAACATTCTTCATAACTTATCAAATTGTGTTCTCTAAATATGTGAAGCATACTGTAGTACGTGGTTTAAAATATTTTTTAAAGTATTCTAATCAATAATGGTAATATCCACACATGGTTTTATTTCTATTTTCATTTGTATTTATTTATATACCAGATATTTTATTCTGTTATTGACAGTGCGGTTCAAGTTTGCAACGATTTTAACATGATAAAGGAGATAGGGAAAGTATTCCATAAGCATCATTTGTTTTTCTATTTATTTATTAATTTATTGTATTTTACAAAAAAATAATAATTATTTCCTAAAAAACTGCAGGTAACATTGTATAAATTTATTACACATAACACAATGTTATGAACTATTTATAAGTTGTAAATTAGTCATGTTACTAATTGACACATTTTTTCCCATCCCTATCAACTTTTTGTTTGTTTCTTTTTTATTTTGTGATGAGAGAACATAACATCCACTCTCTACATTTTTTCAAAAATACAGTTTATCCTCAGTAATTGTAGTCAACTTTCAGTACAATAGATCTTGGAACTTATTCCTCCTACCAATTGTAATTATGTCTCATTTAACCAACATCTTCCCATTATCCCTTCCTCCTAACTACTCCAGCCTGGGATATGCACTAGGCTACCCTCAACTTCAATGTGATTATCAGAGAAAATGTCAGGAAGTACAAAGCCAAGAGAAACATAGGATCTTAAGTTGGAAGAAGGTATATTCTATTCTTAAGGAATTAGTGAATGCTTACTAATGCATGTGAATTTGAAGATCAAAAGAGATGAGATGAAATGAGAGATGGAGAGAGATGAAAAATATTTACAAAAGATATAAGTGATAAATCAACAAGAAAAACTGCATGTGCACATACAGAAGAAAAGTATATCATGTTGCAAGTATAATTGAGTATTTCTGCAGGGAATTGGCCAAAGATGAGGATGAAGAGTTAAGTAAAGATGAGGTCGTTAAAGGAATTTTAAGCTACTTTGATGATATCCAATTTTATATAAAGATGATAGTGAGAAATTGAAGTCTTTTCAGAATTGGTAAAAGTGTAATAGATAAATGGAATATTGTAGGGCTTAACTACTTGTTTACTACCCTAGACTATGGAACAAGGCATTACTTAAATATGAACCTTATTAATTTTTATTCAAGAAGCATGTAATTTTTTTTGAAGATCATTTTTTCCCAACCATGTTTCAGTATTCCCATCTTTCCTGGGCTTCCCATACACTCCAGATGAACCTTGACCTATTCTTTTCAATATAAAAATATATCTTTGTATATACTTATTTATATTTTTATACATATGTCTATGTATACATATGGATATTTACACACACACATATATATATATATATATATATATATATATATATATATATATATATATACAGGTTCAACCTTATTTATTTTAATAAATTGTGGGCAGAGGTGCAGCAGCATATCAAAAAGAAGAAAAGCAGAGAAAGTCCATGTACCTACCTAGTTTCAAGGAACTCTGTGAAATACTTTTGAAAATCATAACTTTTGATTTCCTTAAACTTTCTCTAAATCAAAAATTAGCTCTTCCCTCATTTTGTTCTCTGTTCCCTGAAGCTCCCACCCCACGTCCTTTGATCTCAATTTACTTGTTAAGCTGCTGGCACATTTTTCTTACATTTATTGCATACATAAAAGTGCCCTAAATATGACTATCAAAATTATAATCACACTTCACAGACATTATATAATTTAAAGGCACAAATATTCTGTTTCCTACTATTCTACTTCCTATTTCTTATTTTCTTTTTTCAGAGAAGAACCCAAAGAAAGATATAACTGTGACCATTTTGTAACTAGCATTGAAGAAAGTTATTGATTGCACACCTAGCCTCCTGTGCTATTCTTGGAAAGATGTATTTTTCTACTGAAAGTACATGGTTTGACATTTTTTAAAATAGCCGAGATGCTTTTCTAAAAGATTAAAGAAAAATCATTAAAGATTCACAGTGTCTATGGACTGGGCTACTTACAAGTTTCTAAAACTAAAATATCATATAGAAAGTAATAATTCTCATATGGCACTCATGCTTTGGTCTTTGCAGGCAGTGTCATGCGGGAAAAGAGCCTCTAAATCTGGAAAGATGTAGGAGGATTGAGCCTTTGGCTCATCTGGAAATAGCTAGTGACATTAAGTTCAAGTTTTAATGTTTTCATGAGCTTCACAAAAATCTGAAAATCTGTGTAGATATATCTAAAGAAAAAAAAAAGGTTTCAGAAAGTAAACCCTTAATAAAATAATGAAATAGGAAAATAATTTTTCCTGAATTTCTTATATTTGCATTCAATATTCAATGTGTTATTATATATATTTTTGACATGTCTGCCCTCACAAGTTTATGATGCAAATTTATACCACTCAAGTCTTATGGAACCCCTGCAGCTAAGAATACATTGTAAGATACTCCTGTATTGTTAATACCTCAAGCCCTTGGCAAAAATAAATTAATTACTGTCACGGCTCATGACTACACCAGTCAGGGTCACTCCAAGTGAATTTGGGGAATAAATGAAGACACAGACACAGAAAGTGCATTTTCTTTGTGTTCAGTGACCACTCCTCAGCTGCAGCTCACTCAAGGGGGGCAAGGCAGGCCAGAAAGAAAGCAAGGAGCCCGTGCTGAACCCTTTTATTGGGGAGAAGCCATTCAAATAAAGAAAGAGATAAGATTACAAAGGAACAGATGAGTGTAACTCAACTCCCAAAGGTGACACCTATACCTGGAGCCATGCCTTGCTACCCCAGCGGGGATAACACCCAAGTTATAGGAGTCCTGGCACTATCCTGCAGAACTGAAGGGAATAATTGGTCAGTGCCCTGGGGCATGAGGAGTTGAAGGTGTCTGTATCCAGAGCAGTTCCTGACAAATTACACAAAAGATCTCAATAAGTCCTTAGGCAATGAAAACATTACATAAAAAAATCAAAGATGCATTTTTTTAAAAAATGTATTACTGGTCAAGAAAAGTAAAGAATAGAATGTGCAAGTACTTAAATATTGAATGTTTAATCATCTTTAAAAAATCAGATACTGAATGAAAGAAGTGTTTAGGTACCAACAGAAATGGAAGTAAACAGCCACAAAGAGAATAGAAAACAAACTATATGATATAACTATAAAATTTTCAAATAAATTCAAAGATATTGTCCTCAAAATTATAAAAACTAAATTGATATATTGTGTGGAATATTGGAAAGAACTAAAAAGTTAAGACTGCAGATGTATCTGAAAAATTACAAAATGCCATTTTGAAAAAGCAGTTGATGCAGTGATAATGAGACTGAAAATAATATGAGGAAGTTTAGCATGCATCCATTTCAGAATTCTAGAAGACAACACGACAGGAAAATATGAAGTAGCATTCAATAAAAGATGGCCACGGGAAGCATAAAAATATACAGGCAGGAGAAATAAAAAATTACACACTTGTCAGAAGAATGGCATCCTGAAAATGTCCATGCCTTAAATCCTAGAAAATGTGAATATGCTACTTACAAAGGAAAGAAGAATGAAGGTAGAAGATGACATGAAGAATTGTAAAAAGATCCTGAGTATTGGAGATTACTCTGGGAGTCTCCAAATTGGCACAATAGAGTCAACAGGGTCTTTAAATGTGGAAGAGAAAGGTAGAAACATGTCAGTGTCCAAACCATGTGTTGTGCGGAAGACTTCATCAGCTTTGCCAGCTTTAAAGAAAGGGTTCCAGGAGGGGAGAAGTGCAGGCTGTCATTCCATGCTAGAAAAAGGAAGAAAACAGACCCTCCTCTAGAGCCTCCATAAAAGAAGGAAGCCAACAGTGAGATTTAACCAAAGAGACCCATTTTGTATTTCTTATCTCTAGAAATTTAAAAAAATAGTTTATGTCATTTTATATCACAAAGTTTGACAACTTTCATAGCAATAATAAGGATAGAAATAAAACATTCTTAAGCTCAAAACAGCACTTGAAAGGAGAGAGTTTATTTATAAGGAAATCATATTTAGAGTGCCAGCTGGTTTAAAAAAACATAAAACATAAAAGTATTGGTATTGAAGCATTAGTACTCTCAGTAAAGCCTTTCTATTTTTTATTTTTTGCACTATTTGGGATTGAACTCAGGCATGCTTTACTACTAAGCTACAGTCTCAATTCTTTTTAGTTTTTATCTTAAGGCAGGGGCTCCTTGGGTTACTGAGGCTGACCTCCAAATTGCAATCCTCCTGACTCAGCCTGAGAAGTAGCTTTGATTTCAGGAATGCACCACTGTACCTGGTTTCAATGAGCCAATCTTTTAAGAGCAAGGGCAACAAATATATTTTCAGACATGAGAAACTGAGATTAGCACTAAGAGACCTTGACTAAAGGAATTCCTATATATTTCAAGAATGTGAAATCTCAGAAGGAACATCTTAGTGTTACCTGTAATACATATCTGAACAACATTAAAAATATAAAGAGTAAAAAATAAATGAACAGTATAATTCTGGGATAATGCAAAGATAAAACTAAACTTCCATTGGAAGCAATAGCATGTAAATTAATATGAGGCAACTGAAGGTGTTAATGACTCTCTATTGTTCCCGTTTAAAAACACTGGTTAAAGGAACATGAGGTGAGAAATTTTGGATGTGTCCACAAGAACATTCATAGAAGTACTGTTTGAAATAACAACAACAAATACTGGAAACAACCTATAGGAAATTCTCTGCAACCTGTGTTGCATATTTATGACATGCCATATAGTCTCTTTGGACATCTCTTTCTTAAACTAAGTGGTTTATTTTCTTAAGAAAAGATTGCACATATTCTGGGGCTTGCAAAAGATGTAAAGGGTGAGAAGAAACAGGGATTTTGTTGTTAAAAAAAGAATGAGAGTAAGAAAGATAAAAGAAAGAAATAAAAGAAGGATAGAAGAAAATAAAGTTTCATCTCAAATGACTTGCTTTAAATTCTTAATGCTCACAAAAAAAGAAAAATCTTCCTTATTTTAGCATTTAGAGATTTCCCAACTCTGCATGGCTGATACCATACATTTTAAAGATAATTGTATTTGTTGAATTTAAAACTCTAAACACAGAAAAAATATTGTTTGTTTATTTGTTGTTTATTTATTTGGAGTAGTGCTGGGGATGAAAGCCAAGTCCACAAGCATTCTAGAAAAGTGCTCTTCCACTGAGCTACATTGTCAGCCTCCAATAAAGCTCCCTTTCAAGAATGAAGGACAAATAACATTTTCAGACAAAGAGAAACTCTGATCAACACTAAGAGAAATTGACTAAAGAAATTCCTAAATGACAGGCTTCAGGAGCATGAAGTCTCAGAAAAACTATCAGTTAATTGTTCAAGTAAACGTTATCTTCCAATTTGAAGGTTCATAAACTGCCCATTTTTTTGCACATTCTTTGGGAAAATACTTAAAGGTATTCTTTCTCAAATTTAACAAAAGTAAAACTGAGTGTAAATTGGAAAGAGATGAATGTTGTACAAAGAAAATGATGAAATTTATGTTATTTTATATAACTACCTTTAAAACTTTTTATAAGTACTAATTCTTAAAAAAACAAGGCTAATGTAAAACAAACAAGAACATGAATCTGATGTTATAGAAAATTATGCAATCATTGAAACAGCACTGAATTCATTATGTAATAAGATGCTAAATTACAAAGGAGAAATTGCTTATAGACACAGAGAAACTCTATCACTTGAAAAATATAGACTATTAATTGAACAATCACAGCATTCTAGCAAAGGTATCAAACCTAAAATACAAAATGATAATTTGACAGCTTACCAATAAAGCAATTAATATTTTATTATGACAGAATGATATGTGGCACATGACAAGGTCAGAAATTGATTCACAATATTTTATAAACTAAATATGGTAAGCATAAATAGCACCTAAAGTCAATAATCAAAACATAAAAAATAAAAAATTTAATTATTAAGGTCTGAAAGAATTATTTGGATGTTAAAACAAAATGTTATACAATTGTGTATTCTGCTCATAAATAATCCATAAATTCAGGTGTTTCTAAAGCTGAACAGGAAGTGCATAGGCAAAAGTTGAGACATTTTTGAAAAATGTAATGTGAGAAATTATTTCATATGTAAATAAATTCCCAAATTAATAAAGGCATCACCAGTAAATATAGGTAGCACTTACTAGGGTAAGTGGAATTTGAAGGAACAAAACAAAGGGGTCTTCCTTTTTTATTCTTTACAACTCTGTTTATGTTTCTGACAGTTATCACAGCTAAGAAAACAACCTCCATTTGAGATGACTATTATGTGTCTTTTTTCCTGACAAAATTTATTACCAAGGAACACATAAAACTTCTGCTATAATCTATTATACATGACCATTAATCAATTAAAGTTAGGACATGCTTTGTGCATGAGTGTGTGTGTACCTCTGACAGTTTCAGTTGTTATTTTGGGGGTTTTGCTTTTATTTTTTGTTGTTTCCTTTTCATATTCGCAGAAGTCTCCATATAATATATTTTTTCTCAAAAGCTGGTTGCAAATGTGAAATATCTGTTTAGTTTCCAGTTTGCTAGTCCTTAAAATAAGTCTATAGGTCATATTTTGTTTTACGCTCATCTGTCATTCATGACCAGCAAGTATGGAGCTTAAATAAATATATACATATGCATCATATATGCATGTTTATTTATATTCATATATAAATATATATACATATATATTTATATGAGCCCACTGGGATTACAGTGCATCACTGCACCAGCTCAATAATATATTTATATATAAATATAAGTAAACATGTATAAATGCATGTCTGGATATTTTTATACATAGGAAAATATAGATATGATACCAAGTTTTCAAACAATTTATTCATTCTGTTGTTCTCTACAGTTTTCAATGATATTTATGAAGAGATACCACAAAGATTCTACCAATGCTTTCACTTTTTGAATTATGAAATCATTTCTTAACACATTTTTACACTTTTCTTAAATTCTACCAGGAAATTCCAGTATAAAGACACTTGAATATAAAGCAGGACTCCTAATACAAAATAAGAGATGAAAACTGGACCAGTCATACATTTCAAGATGGATGCACAAATGTTTTTCTTAGGACAGTGATTTATTAAAATATTTTCATTTACTTCTGTGTTAATCAAACATATTCAGACTTAAATGGATTTTTTTCATAATTATAAAAACAAAATGCCATGCTCTGGTACATTATTTTGGTCACACTTTGAATTTAGGTTCATGATTATTTTCATACTGACTTACTGAAAAGACGTCTTCATTCCAAGGAAAGACAAAAGGAAGTTACTATTCAGTGTGTGAATATAATTGTTCACTATTTCAATTAATGATGTAGAATGGAACATTAACTTTTAATAACTCAGTGCTAGTTAGTCCTTGAAATTTTAAAAGAACCTGTACCTTAGTGGGTAACATATCTGCAGTGTAATCAGCTATTTGGTTTCAAAAAAAATCATCCATCACAATAAATTAACATTATTAATTTTAATTTTATTTTGAGCATTAGGTATTTTACATTTATTTTGTAATTTTGTTTTAATAATTCTTTAAATTGGTCAATATGAACATGTAATTCATTTTAGGCTTATACATATTCAAGTACAGTCAGTATGAAATGATTTAAGTTAAGTGTGGGTGTCCTTAGGAACTTCTTTCCCAAAGGATATGCATTGTTTAAGTGGCTGTTGAACTTATTTACATCTCCTCAAAAACCACCGTTCTCCTATATGCCATTTGATCTCCTGTCCTAGTCCTGTGCTGGAGAAACAACCAGACTTTTGCAATACCTAATACCTGGAGAGATGATTCTAGCTGCATCTGTGAAGATCATGTGGGGCTACTAAAGGCTTTCCATTCAATAATTTTTTTTTTTTTTTTTTTTTTTTTGGTACCAGGGATTGAACCCAGGGGCGCTTACCCACTGAGCAACATCCCCAGCACCTTTTTATATTTTATTTAGAAACTGGGTCTGAGTTGCTTAGGACCTCTAAGCTAACTTGCTGAGGCTGGCTTCCAAATCAGATCCACCTGCTTCAGCCTCCTGAACCGGGTGGATTACAGGTGCGCCACTACGCCAGCCCGTTCAATAATAGTTTTACATTTCAATTACTTCAAGTACACACTAAAGTGTAGCAGTATATTCTTTAAAGATAGGCTTTTAAATAGGGCCTTTCTTGATATTTTTTTCCTTTATCAATAAGAAAAAATCGGAAAGTTTATTGTTTCACACAATGTTCAAGAAATTAAGAATCAAATATTGACCCAGTGGCTCAGGAGGCTGAGGCTGGAGGATGGAGAGTTCAAAGCCAGTCTCAGAAAAAGCGAGGTGCTAAGCAACTCAGTGAGACTCTGTCTCTAATTAAAATACACAAAAGTGTTGGGGATGTGGGTCAGTGGTCAAATGCCCCTGAGTTCAATCTCTGGTACCCTCCTCTACACACACACACACACACACACACAAAGAATCAAATATTGAGAAATAATATAATGTCTCCTTGTTGAAAATTAATAAAATAGGCCAATCTGAATTTGGCTTATTAGAGATATTTCATATTAATAGATTTACCTAAATCATTGAATTTCATTTTTATACATAGTTGGAAATAAATGCTTTAATATTTAACTTTAAATATTTAAATTTTCTCTTAATTTAAAAATCATCTATATTCAGTTAAACTTTCAATTAAAATCCTAAAATTATACAGCTTCAGAATCCCATGGGACATGTCTTTATATCTGTTTGCTTTGACTAAGTCAATCTCTGATGATTAACACTGTTTGCTAAATGTATAAGAGACTTAAGGCTATTCTTTGATTTTTGTTAACCCATTCAGACCTGTGTTTATTGTTACCATAGGCTCTGGATTCTAAATTGTACTTTAAACATAAAAAAAAAGAAACCCATAGGACAGAAATTTCAAATCCAAATTTTGAGTTTTCTGCATTTCTAATTAGTTTTGAAATATTGGAGAGATTTATAATTGTCAACTAAGAGTATTAGGAAAACAATCATCACCATTATTTAACACCTTCCCCCAAATGGTAAGGAAAAAAAGCACATTTTTTGTGTTAAGTTAGCTTCCTGAATAATGGTTCACTCTATTGTTCTTATTATTCTCTTTTGGAGAAGACCAGTAAAGAGTTGTACACCTTTCTAATCACAATATTTTGAGGAACAATTGGAGTAAAGAGTCCTCACATAATCATACAGTTGCTTTACAGATTTCAGGGCTGCTTCTTACTCAGCTCCCAGAATGTATAGGAAGGACTGCATCAGTTGGCCATTTTTCTCTCAGGGTTACAGACAAACATTTGCTGAGATGTAAACTATTGAGTTTAAATAGTATGGAAACAAATAATGCCTTTGGACATGTTTTCATTAAAATATATTTTAACAGAAATATTTTTTGTAATATATTTTACTATAGGAAATTTCTTTTGATATTAAAACTCTTGGAAAAGATATTTCACAGGATACCTTTCATAAAGCAATAATATACAATGATTATAGGAAATTATTTTTATATATGATTTTTACCCTTAAGAGGTACACTAACAGTTATGTTTCCATTATTTCCTATACTGTTGATAATTTTTAAACAGAATGAGATAAAATTATTAATAGAAATAGAGGTCTTTATCATGCCTAATTAATATTTTTGAACAAAATATGAGATCATAAATTTTTTTCCAAAACTTTAATCTCCTGCAAGCTAAATATTTTCTTGCTATCTTAGGTACTTTCTTTGCTTCAATAGTTTGGTGTTTTTAAAGCATACTTTTCATATGAACAATCTCTAATAGACCTTCCAGATATACAACATCTTGTTAAAAATTCATGCTGGCTGGAATACAAGAAGGTCAGAAAATGCCTTTGAATTTATGCCATGGTCTTTTCGATAATTCATTCAGGTTTTAAAAGGGAAATTCCTCATTAAGTAAAGGATCTAATGCTTATTAATTTATGTGCTTAAGCAAGGGACTCCACTAATTCATTTATTAAATATCAAAGACCATATGATTTCACCCCTTGTCCTTGCTTATTGATTAATTGCCTTCAGCCAATACAGATGAAAGCAGCAGGAAAAATTTAGTAACCCAGGTGTGATTCTGATCTCATTTTTTAGCCTAATGAAAGATGTAGCTCCTCTATATTCCTCTGTAAAAGCCCAATTGATACAATTTAAAACAAGTTTTCTTGGGTAGGAAATATTTTGCAATATTTGAGAAACTCCAGGTGCCTACTCAGATACAGGGGAGATGATAGGCAGTTGGATGAAATGAATGGAATTGGAGCAGAACCATACTATGGAATGTCAGATTTACATCTACAGATTTAATACATTTAAAGCATGTAAACAGGAGATTATGGTTGTTTGTGTGACAAGGGGGTGACGCAGAGGGGGAAAATTTTTCTATTCAAATCAAGATGAGAAATACTGGATAAAACGTAGTTTAAAAAGTGACAACTAAGCTCAAATTTGACAGACAGATATAAAATTTATTAATAAACATTTCCTTATTATTTGGCAGATTATATACATATTGGTTTTTGCTTTATGTTTATTTGGTCTGTGGTTATCAGATGGGTTATCTTGACTATGCCAAGAAATTAAATTCAACAGAGAAAGACTAAAACTGAGGTGTATCTATTAGCTCACAGAATTGACAAGAACAATGAAGAATAAGCTTGGGAAAAAAAGAAGTCAGTATCTGAGTGTAAGGGCTTACCACAATTCTTGCCAGGAGATCAGGATGAGACGCCTATGCTCCAAACAATTTTTGGTTGATTATTTTAGCCCTTGAGTTACAATTCACGTTCCAGGAGACGGAGTTCAATGAACTGATTTGAGTTACCATTCAACCGTTTTATATATGAGGACTTCTGTTGTTTATACTTGCACGAGGACTGGACCTAATAGAGGGGAAAGGCCTGCAGTGAAAGAGACCAAGGCTGTTTTCCAAAACAGGGCAATTCTGGATAACCTTAGCTACAATGAAATTCCTGGAATATTGAATTCCCAAGAGTATTTTTATATGTGCTGTTTCCTAAATTTATTTGAAAATGTTACTTGTAGGTTTTATTTGTATTATTTGTAGAACATTCATGTCATGAGTAATGTTGAGATATTGCCTGTGAGAAGCATTTTCTTAGAAGCTCAGCTTGAGTGACCAGACTGTATTGTCAGTAGGGGGGAAAACCTAATGTGAACTGATGCTATTTTCACAAAAGATTTCATATAGGCATGCTAAGTCTTTTGGATGCTATGTTTTCCTACATACTACGTGTGTGTTTAAGTGTGTAGGAGAATATTAAATATTCTATATCTTAAAAGAGCAAAGAAAGATTCCATTTGATAGTTGTTGTTTTTTTAACCAATCATGCTTTTAATATAAAGAGACATCAAAAGAAAGAGGGATAGAATTAACAATGACCATGGCACTAGCAACAACAGAAAACAGTGGTTTATTGAATATTTTCTACGTGCTAAGTCTGTTTTAAGCACTTTGCATTCATTAGTCTATTTAGTTATCACAACTATCTAATGCAGTATGTATTATTCTAATTTTCATTAGAATTTTTGTATAATATTCTAATTTTAAAGATGATAAGTATGAACAAAAAATAGCATGTTCAATCACATACTTTAATTGGGCAAGACAGAAAGCCACAGAAGGACTTTATTTTTGCAAATATGTAGAAATATATAATTTCACTGTTTGTGCTTTCTCATTCACTTATTTGACCAACCTATAATAACCATCTACTAAGAGGTACAGATTTCAAAAACTTAAATGCTACTATTTCATTTAGCGTTTTAGCAGAACCATAGTGCTTCACTGACAGAAACTTTGCCTAAATGATTATTTATTAAAGTAACAAAACACACCTCATCTCACTGAGTATAAAAATTGTTATGACTTTTGGCATATATTTCTGTTCACCTGATTTATTAGCCTTTAAAAACATGCAAAATTAAATATGTGCAACTGCCACCTCAGTAAAGATTATGGTTAATTCATTTTATAATCACATCTCAGGCATTTTATGAGAGCTAGATGACTTAAACTCTGATGTGGGATATAGATCTTTCACTCATTCAATTTGATTATGGTCAGGAGGTCCTGAGACATGAAAAGAACATTTATTTCCTGCTTGGTTTACTAGGGCAATATTTATACACAGTTATCTACAATTTGAAGAATTTTTAACAGGAAATGCAAAGGTTTATTTCTTTTTCACAGCATGTCTACAGACATCAAAAATAAATGGAAGTCATTAAGAAATTATTTCCAACAATCTTATATTTCATTCATGCAAAGAAAGAAGAAATTGCCTAAGGCCATGATTTCTAAAGCTAGTTTTGTGACAGAATAATATATCCCAATAAATCAAAATATTTCCACAGCTATCAAATATAAACTGTCACAGGATGTACTCTTATGTGCATGAATATACAACTTCTAATTGGAGTTCGGTAGTTAAGATTGAATCACTCAGGACTTGAAAATTGATGCTATATGTTAAATTCTTATTGTAAGCCAAAAACAAACTTTTATTATCTTTGTAATTTCTGTGGCCATTTGAAGTAGAATGCACAAGGAGAAGGGTAATACATATATAAACTGGCATATATAAGTGGTTTCTCCAAAAGACCCAGCTTCCCATAATAGGTATAGAAATGTCTACATGTAATTTCGTTTCTGAGATGAAGTACTTTCATGATCTTAAACAAATTTGAACTTTACATGTTCAAATGTTCACCACATTGCCATCTCCCCACCTGTACTGTTACTCAAAATAAGTCACTCTAATTCTTTATTTAAAGCTACCTTCAATTTTTATAGAGCTCCTTACTTTAAGGAGCCATTGCACATGAACAATATTAGGTTTGATTTGGTTTTAGACTCAGAGTGACATTTTATTTTTTTTCTAGTTTAGTTCCAACACAAGCACAAAAACCCACCAAAAATTCCATTCAGAATGAAAATCCAAAGTATATGTGTTATCATGTAGCATTCAGGATTTTTTAATCATTCTGCAATATAAGCAAGATTTGTTCAATGCCCTGCTGAAGTCAGCATTTAACCTATCTGTGGTTTTGTGTTGATTATCAGTCTACAGATTTTATCAGAAGATAAAAGGAAGTTGGATAGCTCTTAGTGTTAAATAATTAATTTCCTAAGTAATCCTAAATAATTTTCTAAATCATTTCTTCTATCAAGTCTGTTGTTCTCAAACTTGATTATACATTAGAATTATCTCTGAGTTTTGAAAATACAATAGCCAGGCCTCAATCAGACCAATATAAATCTCTGTTAGGGAGGCCTAAGAAATAGTAGATTATGAAAACTCTCCAGGTAATGCAGAGAGTTTCTAGGGCATATTTGCACAAAGCAAGGCAAAATACCACAGGCAGTTCAAATTGACTTTAGCTGACCTTCAAATTATTTAATATGGTACACTAACTTAAATGATTATTAACTGAGTAATTAAATGACATTGAATCATTCTCTCTTCATTTATAAAATTATATTCCATAAAGAAAAAATTCAGTTTGGTATTAGTATCTATTTTACACTTTTCAATAATGTTTGCTAATATCCTTATTTTAAAAAATGAAAAACACATGATCTCAGATTCAGAATTTTAATAGGCAGGAGCAACTAGACAGAGGTTTAAAACATGATTTTGTATTGAAACTATTCATTATAATACTTTTAGTAGTAATAAGCGATGTTTGGTTTCCATTCTGAGAAGTAATCAAAACATTATTGGCAAAATAAATAGAGTATTCAGAAAAAAAAACAAAACAAAGTTATGTGATGGGTTGACAACTGGAATCTAGATTTTTAACTCTGTCTTAGAAATAGCAGGTATTTTTTCAGGTCTTTTTTCTTAGGTTTCCTTAAAGTTTCCACTCTGAATATTTCTGAAATACTAACTAGCAAACGTGGTAGTCATCTGCCACTTAGGAATGGAGACAGGTATTTTGAAGGATCGTGGTTAATATTTAGTGTACTTTCTTCTATCTGGTTTTCAATGCCCTTGTTGATCAGATTTTAGCTCGATAAATCAACCTTAATCTAGTCTTGTTCCAATTCTATGAACTTCTAATAATGTTCAGTTCCTTTTACAATTTTGAATGAAAGGGATAAAGTACAAAACGAGGCTCATGAAAAAATTGTGCACTCCTCATCAGCCAGTAGGTGTCAGATCTAGGATTTGAATCCTACTCTAATTCTGTAACTCTTGCTCATAACTTCTAGTGTGACTTCCAAATCTATGCTGTACAAGTGTGTGGCTGAAGCAGCCCTGGATACCCAGCCTGCTCCATCCAAGTCTGGCTCTCGTTAAACTACAAACATCACTTTCCAAACTCCACAGGGAGCTTTCCATAGAGCCATGATAACTTCTCATTATACTAATTTGCTCTGTGTGTATATTTTATAATGTCATAGATTCATGGAGCTCTGTTATTAACTAGAGCAGGGTTTCTCAACTTCATTGACACTTTGTGCCAGATAATTGTTTGTTATGGGGCTCGTCCTGTGCATTGCAAAATATTTTGCAGCATCCCTGTCCTCCTCTATCTGTTCAATTCCAGGGGCATCTTGAAGTTATGAAGATGATACATTTATTCAGACATGGCCAAATATCCACTGGGAGACAAAATGGCCCACAGATGAAAACCAATGCTGTAGAGCTTTAGATCACAAAACCACACTTTTTCTTGTTTCACTGACATTGGCTTCTGTGCTTCTAAATCCTTATAGTATCAAGTACATTTTGTCCTTTAGCAATTATATATGAAGAGAAGAAATAAGGAACTTTGAGGAAAATGTTGTTATTATTTATAATACCCCTCTAGTAATTTTTTCACATGTGAGAGTTGTTGCATCTGTGCAGAAGTCCTAGTTTCTTTCTAATTTATTGAGGCAAGGTAATTCAAGAATTTATCATGTATTGATCTTCCTAAAGTGGAATTTCTAGATAAACCATCCTACTAAGACACCTGGCCCCTTTGCTTATTTTGTAATCTTTAGTAGGAAATCACTGTGACTGGTGAGATATGGCATATTTTTAGAATAAAATGCCTTGGATATCTTTTTAATCCCCTCCCCAAGTTCTTTTCCCTTTAATTGAATTCACAAATAATTATGTATAATCTTTATATTCACTGTTACTCCTCTTAGGATGGCTACTCCTAAGCATGGTAGGACTTTCATTATGACAAGTCAGATCTATTCTACATGCTGTGTTACCTTTTTATGTTAAGATTTCATATTAATTTTTATTATTCCAAATCTCAGCATTGCTGTATAATAAGATGAAGATATTAAGTTATATTTTAAATGTACTTACTGGCTTTTCCTGAGAATTAATGGAAATCTGAACTACTGTTTTTTTTCTTTATTTTCCTTGATATACAACACATTATTTATTATTGCATTTTCTTTATAACATTCACTTCTCTTTTGAAATGTAAGAATCTTTTTGATTATGTCAGTGAATGTCCTAAAAAATACCTCCTATATGGATCCATGAGGTGTACTTTGTCTCTGCAGGCGTTAGTGATTTTGTTAGCATAATGGTTCAAAAAACCAAATCCTGCTCTTTGATGCCATTTAAACAACCAGCTGTTCTTTTCTCATATCCTCTTTTCTCTTCCAAAGTTGTGACCTTTAAATGGAGAAAAATATGAAAACACCACCTGGAATTCATGCCCTTCAGTTTTCTACCTAATATTTGAAAACCAAGAGTGACAGACCCTAGGTTTTTCAAGCTCCAATAATAGTCTCACATGTTTCAGCCCAACTGGGTAAAAGATGAATGAGTATTTTTTTTTCTCTATCCTTGGGGGAATCTCTGTCTCATCCTAGCCACACATTCTGGGGAAATGACTCATTGCCTGATTATCCATGAAACTGTTGCACATTGAAGATAAATCATTGATTTCCCTTTTTCCTCCTCAAGGTATTTTTCAAATCTACAAAATTTTCAAGATTTCTATTGTTATGTGAAAATAGAATACTATGTTTTCAGAAAATCCGAATGAACTTTTGGTAGAAATATCTTCCTGTGTTATTTGAGTTTAAGTGGTTGGAGAGAAAACTTCTGGTAGATTTTTGACTGTAAATATTTTGTCACTATTGGCTTCTTTCCACTGATTGTGCAGCTCGTTTCTCAATGACTTGTCTCTTGGATTATTTCCCTGATCCAACTAAATAAACTGATTTTAGGGATTACTTGGTGGCCTCTCTTGCCTTTGTTTGTTTGTTTGTTTCAGATACATTTCAATGTACATTTGCAACATTTATAGTCAACTGGTCACAAATTTTCCTTCCATCTCTCACATTCATGTACAGTTTTTGGATGTGCCTTGAAGAAATGTTTCTTATTTTCACTCTATCTTAATTTATACATTCCACAAATATTTGTGCAGTGACTCTTAAGTTTCCATTGCTGTTCTGAACTGTTGGGATTCTGTTGGGAAGGACCCTGCCCTTGTTCTTATTATGCTTTCGTGCTAGGGAAGGCACACAGAGAATAAAGTGTAATTCAGTACACAGAATAAGTCCACAGTGATGAAAGCCACACACAGAAAACAAAACAAGATGATGTAAAGTTGAAAAGTGCCAGTGTTTCTGGGTGGGTGGGACTGTCAACTGTATGATCACTTAGCCAGTTTGATCTTTCTGATGGCTTCTATAATGCACTAGCAAACATATCAGTGATATGGCTCAGTGATAATCACTTCTCTCTGAGTAGCAGCAAATAATTTGCTTTGTTAACTTTCTTTTTACTATTCCTGGGAGATATTTCACAGGTTGTAATACATATAAAATTCCAAATACCAACAGATGGTTAAGCCTATCCCATCCATACCTCGATTGGCAAATACTCTGGTCATTGAGAAAATAACCTCCGGTATCAGATACAAAAAGATTTTGGTTTTCTGAGTAGCCACATTAGCCACAAACTAGTTGAGAGTTTGAGTGAATTCTCTTACTTCTTGGACCCTAAATTTATTCACCCATAAAATAAAAAAGGTGAGTTTTCTCCATATCACAGATTTGGAATGATGACAAAATATAATGTTTAAGATTGATTATTATAAAAAGGGAGAAGGAAAGAGATGGAAAATAAGGAATAAAAGAAAAATAATAACTGTTGGTGAGGCTTCGGAGAAATTGGAAACTTTTTGCCCCATGGCTGGGAATGTAAAATTACATAGCTACTGTCAAAAATAAGGTCACTTTGACAAAAAAAATTAAAATGGAATTACCATCTGATGAAAAATTTCATTTCTGGGTATATGTACCTCAAATAACCGAAATCAGTGTCTCAGCACATTACATATACAACAATGCATACAGTAGCATTACTACAACAGCTATCACAGAGAAGCAACTCAGGTGCCACAGATGAACCAAAAACTAAGATGTAGTTTATATGTACAATGAAGTATTTTTCAACCATGAAAAGGAAGAAAGTTCTGACATGTGCTATAACATGAATGGACCATGAGGATATTATTCTAAGTGAAATAAGCCAAGCACAAGAATACAAATACTGTATGACTTCACTTCCATGAGCTACTCGGTATATTAAAAACCATAGCACTAGAAAGTGGAACAGGGATTGCCAGGGTTGAGGGTGGGAAAATGAGGAGTTATTTTTTAATGGGTATAGAGTTTCAGTATTACAAGATGAAACCATGGAGAATGGTGGTGGTGATGTGGCCTGCTAGAAATATATTTAATACTAATTAACTGTACATTTTAAAATGTTTGAGATAAACTCTACACAATGTGCATTTCACTACAATAAAAAATTAACTTACAAAACTATAACATTTAACCTAACATACATTACTGGGTAGATAGCATGCATTACGAAAAAACAGAGTTACCCATATTTTTATACATTTTTTTTAATATACTACTTTGCCCTGGAAAATCTTTTGACAATAATATTTACTTATGGTAAAAATATCACTTTGATTTTTTTGCACACTTTCAGATTCATAAATTTTATTTCATTTTTTGATTATCAAGCCTGGGTTAGTGTCCCCTGGTTTTCCATTTGAAAAAAAAAATGAGTAAATTATAGATACTTCAAATAGACCTTGTCTTTCTTGCTTTTTTGGTTAGGAGTACCAAATTTTCTGTACAAAGGTATAAGAGGCCAGACACACATTAATTTCAGATGTAGATGACCCTACTGTGAAGCAATTATTGCATTAGTGAATCTTATTCTGCCTTGTAATAATTTTTTTTATAAACAAACAAACTTTGTACTGTGGATATTCATCAATCTCTAGCATAGAATCATTAAGCATGAAAATTTACAGGAACTTGCAGGAATTTTCTGAATTTGTAACTGTAATAACAACAATGGCAAAGAATAAAGTCCAGACTTTTCCCCAACCCTACTTCTTATATATGGAAACTCATTTACCAGTCCCTTTTCTTTGTTCTCTTTACTTAAAATATAGGAAATTGTTTTTCTAAGAAAAGTTCTAAGATATGAGCCTCATAACTCCAATTAAAGTACTTGAAATTCAGAATGAATGTCTATACATTATTTTCCTAGCATATTAGAAATAATATCTTAAAAAATGAAGTAGGTAGAATTTAAGGTAAAAGGGTAATTGGTGTTGAAAGGGGAAAGAAATGGTGTTGAGGTAAAAGATGAGCTGTTGCTAGGGCCAGATGACATCTAATCAGTTCATAGCTTCCAAAACAAGAAATACGTGCTGAAAGATTTTTGACTCCCTTTCTTCCTAACACTCACCAAACAAAAAGGCACATGGTGCAAATACTCCATTAATCTAATTCCTTCTTAGACAATAAAATTACATATTTTAAAGGGAGAAAAGGACATGTGGGTCTTCCTTTAGCTTTTGGATGAACAAAGAACATTGGTGAAATCCAATTAAATTTTAATTAGAAAAAAAAATACACCTTTATAAACTATTGAGTGAAATGGAAATTGAGAAGGAACTTTCAAACTGTAAGTTAAACTAGGTAGCACAGAAAGTCATTTTTTAACACATTATATGATTATGTTTTATTCTCTACTACCTATGAGAACTTGAGCAACATTTGGTGAAAAATTGGGTTTTCTAATGAAATATGTCATTTAGAATTAACAAATATATATTATAAATTCAAATTTCTAAACTTATGGAAAAGCATTGTCTTTGTGAATGACATAGCCAAATTTCCAAGAACTATTCATTTATACTTTTAGATGAAAAACACTTGAGTCATTGCAAAACCTAAGCAAAGTCAAATTTTCCTAACATTAGCAGTATTACAAGAAAGATACTTAAACATGAGTTAATAAACTACTTCTCTGATCTTCATTGATCAAGAAGAGGAAACGGGGTGTGATCGGTGACGGAATAATGAAGAAAATATGTCTAACAATTTTTATTTGTCAGCTACAACATTTCCTGCTGATCAAGCTTGCTGTTATGAATGGCTAATGAGAAGAAAATGAAGATTGAAATGCAGGAAAAAATTTTAGATGTTTGTCTCATTTTTCATTTGAATGTGCTAGGGAATTTAGGAATAAAGGAGAAATGATACTGATCATCATTTTAGCTTCCCATGGTTTGTTTACTTCAAAATAAATAACAGTAGTTCTCCTCTAAAGCTTGATAGATAATAATCCTCATGTGGTATGCTGAGTTTATCTCAAAGATCAGCCATAAACTCTCATGGAGATGCCATTCTGTTTGGTAAGATTGCATAAACCATTTTGATATATGTTTATATTTGTTTACTTGTTTATAGAAAAAAATTCTAATATGAATTAATTTAAGTCTCTAAAAAAAAGTCAGACATAGCATGTTTCCTCTGGCTCAGTTAGAATCTTTATTTTCTCTCACAACACATTTATTTTCTCTTTTTCTTTTTGCAGAAATTATAATCTTTAATACTCCCACTTAAACTAAAACCTGAGAATTTTTGAAGAGAAGAAGTTATTCAGAGCTTCCAATTAAAAACGCTATACATCTTTTCAATGTCAATGTTATGACATGCCACAAAATCTGCTTGCTCACCAGGCTGTAAAGAAGTCTGAAAACTGACTTTATATTTTAATAACTACTGTCAGGAATTGTGACTGACCACAGATTATGCTCTACTTACAAACACAGTTTAATAATTCTTGGCAAAAGACATGAAACTTCTGGGTCAGAGAAAAAGATGTCTTTACTCTCCACAATAGCAGGAGCCAGAGTATCATTGTGAGATTCCCATTATTCCAATTCCCTTATGGTAACCTCATGAGGGCCATGTGATGCCAGTATATCAGGCAGCTGGGATATGTTAGAGCTTTCAAGACCTTTGGATAAGCTGCAGAGATTTAAAAAAGAGGGAATTGTATGCATAATTTAAAGCAGGAGTTCTTAAATTCTGGCATCCAGACCAATAGCATCAGTGTCTCCAGGGAACTTGTTAGAAATGAAAATTGTATATCCTCATCCTTAGACTCACAGAATCAGAAACTCTGGAGTTAGAGCCTAGCAATCTGTGTTTTAACAAGCCTCTAGGTGATTCAGTTATGCACTGAACATTGAGAATCATTAAGTTAGGGCAAAATGACACAAAAAGCATAATTCACAAACTCATGAATCATAGTTCTGTTTTTGTTGTATATTTCCATTGCTTGAATAATTACCATGTCTCTAAACTTAGTGTGAGTGTGTTACATTTAGTCATTCATACATCTCTTAAGAAATATTAATTGAGCACTATTAATTTGAAGATAATATTATATATTCTGAGGAGACAACCCTAAATGAAAGCACCAAATATTGTAAAATTCTAAACAATTCAAATATTTTTTGTGAAGTATTAAAGAATTTTAACTTATAGCTGATACAAATATTTGAGTTTCTCTGCACCCTTAACTATACATAAAAATCACTAGTAAAGATTTTTTAAACATCCATGGCTAAGTGCCATCTCAGTCCAATTATATCTGGAATTTTAGGAATTGCAATTTTAAGCTATTCAGGTGTTTCCAATTCAGAAAATGAAGACTCACTGATAATGAGTATCTTATTTAAACATCATTAATCCCTGAATTTGATTAATGACATTCTTTGCATTAAGACTTCAGTCACAATATAGTCATGTTACTATTTTCAGTATCAATGCCACCATTTCCTGTATTTTTTCCAAATAAAATACAAATACCCTACATAAAGATAAGCACCCCTGAGAGTCAAAAAAAAAAAAATTCTTGATTCTTCATCAAACACAAAAGGTAACTAAATTAGTACATTCAGATATCTCTTTTTAGACTCTTTAGACAGAAAATCAAGATCCATCATTTCTAAAGAGGAGTTTTATTGTTTAAAGAGTAGATATTCCCCAAAAGCTCATATGTAAGACAATGCAAAAAAGTTCAGAGTGCAATGATTGGATTGTGAGAGCCTTCACCTAATCAGTGCATTAACCACTGATAGGGATTAACTGGGTGGTAAGTATATTCAGGTGGAGTGTGGCAAGAGAAGGTAGGTCATTAGGGGTCATGCCTTTATGGTACGTATTTTGTCCCTGTTGAGCTGAGCTTATTGTGCATCTCTCTCTCTCTCTCTCTCTCTCTCTCTCTCTCTCTCTCTCTCTCTCTCTCTCTCTGTCATTGTCTCTCTTTATCTCTGCTTTCTGATTGTCATGATTGACATGTCCTGAGCTGCTTTTCTCTGCCACTCACTTCTTCCATGATGTTCTGCCTTATCTTGGGCCCAGAGCAATTGAGTTGGTTATCTATGGACTGAGACCTGTGAAACCATGAATACCAAATAAACTTTTCCTCCTCTAAATTGTTCTTGTCAGATATTTTGGTCATAGCAACACAAAGGTTGACTAAATCAGGAGGGTAGATAATTCTTCTATTGAATGTTCCAAAAACTCTTCTTTCTTTATATAGTTCTAGAAGATGAAATAAGAAGACAAGAAAGAATGTGAAAAATAGTTTAAAATGGATTTAATTTCAAAACAAAAATAAAATTGAAGATTTTAGGTACCTCTAAAAATTATCTTGAGTGTATCTAGGAAATAATGTTTTACTCAAAATCTTAGAATCAAAAAAGATTTTAGGAGATTGCCTACATGTGATGTTATTCTTACTTCTGCTCCTTACTAGTTAGACAAATTTGTAGATTCTTACAATGTGCCTCCTAATCTGAAAAATTCTATCCACCATTATTTATTTTAATGTCAGTGATCTATTACCACAAAAATATAATGCAATAATCATAAAACCTTAGCATTATGCAACAACAAATTATTAAACTTCTGAGTTGAAAGCACAGAGATACAGGCTCAGTATCTTTTGATCTCAGCAGGTCTGAGATTCAGAGTCAGCCAGCTCTAGCTAGGGATTTAAACTTATGTAGATCAACCAGTTTAGCTATAGATTGAGGGGTGAGTTGATAAGTTCTTTTCCATATTCTTCACACTTCACTCCAATAGGCTAGCTGAAGATCCTATGATGGTAAATGCAGATATGAAGAAGACTACAAACCAGTTCTTTTCCAACCTCTGCTTCTATAATATGTACACACACACACACACACATATAATAGAAATGTGTATATATGTGTATATATTGTGTGTAAATATGTGTATATATGTGTATATATGTATAAATGTATATAAGAATATATATTATAATATATAGTATATCTTTCCTTTATTAATATTTTAATATTATATAATCATAAATATTAACAAATATTATAATAATAAAATATTATTGATGTTTATATAATATTATATTACATATATCTTTTCTTTTTTATATTGGGGATTGAACCTAGGGGTGCTCAAACACTAGGTCACATCCTCAGCCCCTTTTTGATTGATTGATTGATTGTTTTGAGACAGAGTCTTGCCAAGTTGTTTAGGGCCTTGCTAAATTGCTGAGACTGATCCCTAACTTGTAAGCCTCTTGATTCAGCCTCCCAGTCACTGGGATTAGAGGCAAGCACTCAGATATAATATTTTTTTAAACTGGCCAGAATAATTACATGGCTAAGCACAGATCACAGAGCAGATCTATAAAATGTTACATATCAGATTTCATGAATATAGCAAGGGGTAAAGAACTGGGGAAATTTTGCATCCTGTCACAGACCACGGTATAGCATAATTATTTTCATTTGTTCTATATGAAAAACACATTCACCCATTCTAAGATTCCCCAAAATTACTTTACATCATGCCATGAGATTTGAAATTCAGAATCTTAGAGGATCTTGATTTGGAGGCTTGTACATATGAGAGGTACATAACAATAATTACTTATTGAAAGTAATTCTGTAATTCTGCTAGACAAATATTCCCAGTTTCTCCCATATAGGTGTATGGAATGTCCCTTGGTTGGGATCTTTTCTATGTCCTGAAACTAACTTCTCTGTCAATGGGTCAATGGTTTGTTATGACTATTGGTATCAACTCTAAAATACCCTTCCTTTACTATCACCTTACTTGCTTATATCTAAATAACTAACCCTTCTAGGGATAAAATAAGTTTCTCTGTCTTGTTCCTGTATATAGGAAATTAGAGTATCAGAATGCTCTTGACATTTTGAACAACTTGGATCCCACTTAATCTAGTAGAGCTTTGGTTAATGAAGCTCTATCAAACATTTTGTGATATATATGTATCATATATATGTGTTTATATACATATATATATATATATATATATATTACAATTTTTGAGACATTCTTCTTTTAGTAGACTTAGTTACTGATATCAGACTCTACTGGATTAATACCTGATACTACTGGATCAATACCTGTGCATTTGGACTATGATAACCAAATACCATGGATGAGTATCTAGCGTATAATCAGTAAAAATATATTTCTTACTGTTCAGTTCTGAAGGCTGGAAAATCCAAGATCAAAGCAAGGGAAGAGTTAATGTCAGTTGGAGGCCTGTTTTCTGGCTCATGCCTTGTGATTTCCTACTGTGGCCTCAGATGGTAAAAAAGGTAAACCAGGTTTCTGAGAATTCTTGTGTAAGTACATCAATCCAAGTTAGGAAGAATCTATAATTATGATACAGTCAACTCCCAAAGGCCTCACTTACTCATACCATCAGCTTGAATATTAGAACTTTGACATGTGAATTTTGGAGAAATGCAGACCTTCAGACCATATCAGCATCTCCTCTGCTCTCCCTAAATTCACATGTAAAATAAATTCATTCCATTCCAATAGCTTTAAAATCTTTATTGGTTTCAGCATCAACTCAAAAGTCTAAAGCCAGAGTCACATCTAAATATTCTTTGAATCACATATGGGTGAGATCAAGGTATGATTCATCCTGAAATGAATTTCCCCTCCATATATAAACATATGAAATCCAACAAGTTATGTGTTCCCAAGATATAGTGATAGGATAAGCATAGAGCAGACATTTCTATTTCAAAAGAAAGAAACAGGAAAGAAGAACGGAGTAACAAGTCTTGAGCAGGTCTAAAACATACAAGCTCAATTATCAATTCCTTTGGCTTGGTGTTCTACCCTCTGAACCTCCAGGGACAAGATCCTGTCTTCAAGACCCAATGGGACAATACTCCTGCCAACCCAGCTTTACAGGGCACGGATCCCACTACAGCTTTCATGGTTAGAATCATGTACCTGAAGCTCTCCTGGGTTGACACTACACATGGGTTCACAGAGGAAGCCTTGCCCTCCCAAGTTCAACAGACATTTCCCTAAAGGAGGTACTCTGGGGTGGCCTTGAGCTTCCTTAGGGCTTTTGTACTCTGAGTCTCACTTGGCATTGATAGCCCTAATGTCTTCTGAAATGCCTTCAAAATTGTTCATCTACTGTCTTGGACAGTAAGTCCTGGCTTATGTTTAAATATCTGTCTAGTCTCCCAATTATCTTGTGAATAGCAAAGGACTTCTATTGAGGTGACCAATCCATATTAATCTTATCAAACTGTCACCACTATATTCTTGTGTGTCTGGAGCAAATTTTCTCATTATTTCCCTTGAGGATAGACTGAGAATTTCCAAATGTTTATAAATTTTGTTTTCTGTTTGGATAACAATTTTTTATTTAAAACACTTCTATCTTCTTATATTTACTATAAATTATCTACATAAGCTAGATCAGTCCTCCAAGACATTACTTACACATTTCCTAAGCTTAGTATCATATCTCATCATTTGCAATTTCAATGTTTCACAAAACACTAGGGAACAAATACAATTCAACCATGTTTTTTGCTACTTCATAACAACAATTACTTTCCTCTGCTGTCCAACAACATGCTTCTCATTTCCATCTGAGACTTCATCAGAAGGGCTTTTGTCATCCATAATTCTTCCAACATTAAGTACCAGTTAAGTATTTGCTAAGATTGGTCTACAACTCCCCTCTTCTTCTTTTGATTTTTCATCAGACTTGAAACTAATGATCAGTTCATTGTAATGTAGGCTTTACCTACCATTTGAAAGTCTTCCAGCTGTTACCTTAACGTAATTGCAAAGCTACATGTACATTTTTAGGTATCTGTTACAGGAATAACTCTGCATCTTGGCACTAATTTTCTTCTTCCTCCATTTTGGACTGCTATTGAAAAAGATATTATGGACTGGCAGCCTGTGAACAACAGTTCAAGAGAAAGGGAAGTCCAAGATCTAGTGCCAGTAGATTCACCATCTGGAAAAGGCCCCCTTCCATATTCATATATGCTACCCTCTCTCTGTGTGTTCACAATTCAAGGGACAAGTTAGTTCTATGGGATCACTTTTATAAGGACAATAGTCTCAATCTCAAGGCTTCATTCTTATAACCTAATCAATTCCCAGGGGCCTCATCTCCTAATACAATCACTTTGAGTTTTAAGCTTTCAACCATGAAAATTCGGGGAGAGACACAGACATTTAAAATATAACAGCCTGAAAAAATCTCTTTTGGCTAGCTAAAATAACCTAGTACGCATAATTTTTATTCTTTTAGAAGTTAAAACAAGTCTTCATAGCCCTACCCTTGATATGATTTTTATACTTAAAAATTGTCTTAATTTTACTAACAGGAGAGGCTAGAGATGAGAATTAGTTATATTTGATTATTTTAAATCTTTTTTAATTTTTTTTATTATATCTTGACATATCATACATTTGAATCAAATGGGGTATAATTTCTCATTTTTCTGAGTGTACAGGTTACAGAATCATTTTGGTCATACAGTCATGTATATACATACAGCAATACTAGTGTCTATTTTATTCTGCTGCCCTTCCTATCCCCCCTTCCCCTTCCCTCCTCTCCCATCACTTCTCTCTACCCAATCTAATGTGACACACTTCTTTTTTTCCCCCTCGCATCATCATACATGTAATCTGTATAACAATGAGGGTCTCCTTCCTTCTTCCATGCAATTCCCCTTCTCCCTCCCTTTCCCTCCCACCTCTCTTCCCTATTTAGTGGTAATCTTCTTCTCATGCTCTTCCTCCCCATCCCATTTTGAGTCACTTCCCTTATATCAGAGAAGACATTCAGCATTTGTTTTTTAGGGATTGGCTAACATCACTTAAATCATTTTGAATATTCTGTATATCATATATATTCTGCTTGAACACTGGCCAAGATTTTCTTCCTTCCTTCCTTCTTTCCTTCCNATATCATTATATATACACACACACACACACACACACACACACACTGCTCTGTCTGAAAAAGAGGAAATTGTTATGGTTATCTTTCAATCTGATAGAATTTTTGTAATTTATCCACTGAGTAATATTTTATAAGACATTTCTTTACAGATAACATGCACACAGGCTCAAACTTGCAGGATGTTATTGTAACCTTATAAAAAATCATCATTCTATAATTTTATTAATCTGACATCACTATATTGTTTTTCATGATAAACTGTATTCCATTTTAAATTTTTCTTTGTAAACATAATGTGATGATCAATTTCTTTTCACACATACAGAAAATAACATAAGAAAACCTGAATTTACACTGTTGTTTTTTTTAAATGTATTTGAGAGCATATAGCTGAAGAGTAGAGCACTTTTCTCTTTCAAATGCACATCAAGAAAGAGAAATTGTATACCTTACACACAAGTAAAGAAAGCAGGAAATCTTTAATTCTGTTAGAAGAAAAATCTAGGTTTGAGTGTTACCTCAATCCCTGTGAGCTTTGCCTTGCTAAAATCATTCAGACTCTTCCCTTATACTCAAAATTAATTTACATGAATGGTCATATTTGCATAAATATAAAAATAGAATTAGAGGAGATATGGAGGCAGGTACCATGGAGAATAACTTCTAGCTCTTATTTATCTGTTCATTTATTAATTGGTTATTTTGAAAACTGTCTTCTGAGAAAAATGGATAAAGATTACCACATTATATTGAAATATTTCCAGGCTACCAGAAAGTATTTATTCTAAAAAAAGAGTTCCTAGCTCAAGAGAGTATAACAATTTTATGTATATTAGGTGTGTCTTAATTTTACAGGTTCTGAAAACAGATTATTTTTTTCTTCTGCTTTATGGCAGCAATGATGCTTAAGCAAGCTTACTGACAGTCATAAAATTTGAGTTTAAATTTAATAGTCCTGAAATTGTGTAAAATGACTCTAATATTCATAAAGCTATCTTTAGAATATTGGGTCACTATTATGGTAGGTGACAATGAGTCCCAATTTTCCAAGGAGAAACAAATTATGACTCTTTTGGCATTCCCTGCAGTTTATTGTTTGTCCTGGATATTTTTTTAGACAGGGTTTACCAAGCATTAAACTCGGGACACTTGACCACTGAGCCACATCCCAACCCTATTTGCTATTTTATTTAGAGAGAGGGTCTCACTGAGTTTTTAGCATCTCCCTTTTGCTGAGGCTGGCTTTGAACTCATGATCATCCTGCCTCAACCTCCTGACCTGCTGGGACTACAGGCGTTCACCACCAAGCCCAACTGTCCTGGATATTTTTAATTGATAGTCTTATTAATAGTTACATTAAAACAAGCCAAAAGGGGTTTGGTAGACTATCAACATGCACAAGTAGCTTCCCTTGTGGTCTCATTCAATGCCTATGAAACATGCAGAATGAGAGTTCTAAATTTGATAGATGACCAGTGAAAACGTGGCTTTCTTTCCCTGACTTTTTCCAAACACAAAGGAACTGAATACCTGTTTTAAAAAGGGCCTACACTAGGTTTGCTGATTAGAGAATATGTACAGATTAAGTCACATAGGTTAGTGGTACTTGTGATAATGATTTTGTTAGCAGAGAGTTCAAACTTAGCCATGGTCTATGAGATACTCAAGCTACAAGATTATTTCTTGATAAGCTCAATGAAAAATGTGAAAAAAATATATAATATGTAGAAAACAAAGACTGAATTTTCTCACAGAAGAATTTAGCGAGAATGCACTTGATACAATGGTTTGATATTTATCAGATTGTCTAAATCTATTATTTAATAACTTAGCAATACATTCCAAAATGCTCTGTAATAAATACTTTCAGAAGCAAGTCAATGAAAAATTTAAAGCACTTGTTTAGTGAAAGTAAAATACCAGCTTTCAATTTTCCAAATTTGGTGATGAATGCAAAAATAAGTGGCAGCACTTTCTGTTTTCAAGGTTAACTATATGACTCCAATGACCATATGAAACAAGAAAACACAAATTTGCTGAAAAAGCATCAGCATACTCTAATAATATAGTTGCTATTTAAAACCAAGGCTTTGACTGAATATTACAATTTAATACTGGTAGCTTTAGAAAAAGCACAGGAATAGATGGATAGATAGAATGATTTTTACTTTAGAGTAAATAATTGTTTTATTGTTAATGTAGTCCATGCCTTCTTGTGCATCTAGAATAGTGAAGCCAGAGTTATTAATGATCTAACTCAGGAAAAATGACTTAAAACAGTCAACTTATACCAGTTATCAAAAAAATTAAAAGCACAGATTTAAATAAAAAAACAGAAATTTTACTGATGTTTCAGTTTTTTCATCTAATTCAGAAATTACTGAGATGAAACTTATGGAAATTAGTCTCCCAGATATAATAATTAACAACATTGTGGAAAATACAGCAAATTTAGTTAAAATTCTCAATATTTAAGTTAAAACTATTTGCTCTTAACAAAACAAACTTTCTGAGAAAAACATGCACATCGAAGAAAATAAATTATTCATAATAATTAGGAAATTGAGCAGAAATGACTTAAAATTGTATTGTTAATGTATGTAAATCATGATTCCACCCATATAATTCATAACTAATAGAATCAGAAACTGTTGCTGTCATGCTTTACAAATACTTATATGCAGTTATACACATTTATAAATATATGTTTGTGTAATAAGTGGTTAATAATGACATTTTAAATATTAAGATTAGTCTATTCAGCATATTTGAATTAAATAAAATACTAGAGAAAATCCTTTAGCCAAGAATAACAAAACTCATTACAGATTAAAGGCAGGAAGATATAGTTTAAAATGAAGAAATAATAAACACTTAGCATAGGTTTAAATAAATAATATCATATAAATGATTTTTTTGGTTTTAGATATGTATATATTTGAGACACACTACCCCAAAATATGGCACCACATCATTCTGCATATTTTGGTCTTAAGGAATTTAAGAAAACAGCAGAAAGAAGGTTACTCTGACCTTCCCTCTCACTCATCTTCCTTAAAGCAGATCATAAGATACTCAGGTGACAGGTAGTGCTCCCTGTGCCCAGATGCCCAGAGCTTTCTTATCTCTGAAATAATAGGGGCACCAAAGAATATGAACACACAGTCCTTGTTAAGCTTCCCTTAGTTTATTGCCTTTAGATCATACTATTTGTTCTATCACATTTCTCCATGACTGCTCATTCTGCATCAAATCTAGCATAAAAATGCTTAAAAATACATAAAAAACTGTTATATCAGTGCATATAAAGTAGAAAAAATAAAACAATGCTTTAGAGATAGGCCTACTATGCATTTTCCTTGGGAATTTGCTTCAGTTTTACATTTAGTATTTTTTTTATGATCCATTCACCAACTTTTGTTAAAGTACAATAAGCTCAATCAGGGATACAGAAGAGAATACAACTGTCCCTTTTCTTAAATTTCACAAAAGAATAAGGATGCTATAGTATCAACAGGCTACTTCCCTGCAGAGTAACAGAGTTTACGGTTACAATGAAGGCCTGGGAAAGGAGTTGTAAGAGTCAGAAGATGTACTTCACTTTATCTTGAAATGTGAAGAAAGATTTCAAAAAATGACTGGGCAGAGCCCTAAAAGAATAGTAAAGCCTTGGAGGGCAGGAATTTTGAGACTATCATTTTGAAATATCAGTGCCTAGCACACCTTGAAGCAATTTTTCACTAGAAAAACTGAATATAGATTATTCTAGAAAAAAGTCATTGTGACCTGAGGGAGGTCATGCTAATTTCTTGGACCTACTGTTTTGCATAGATTTCATGGTGTGCCTGTAAAGAGGAAAGGGAAGCTGGAAAGTAGAAGTTGAAGGAATTCAGATAGTCACACCCTATGCAAGGTTTGAAGCTCTTCCTCAAAGTAACAAGAGACAACAGGATATTCCGATATTTCCCTTTGAAAGAAATACTTTATAGTTCAAGAGTGAATAAAGGAAATAAATGAAAGTATGAACACATATCCATCCATCAAATACCAATCCAAGTAGAATGTGGGGAAATATTATCACAATGTTCAATGCTTAGAAATATAGTCATAATGGCTGGGGTTGTGGCTCAGTGGTAGAGCGCTTCCCTAGTATGTGTGAGGCCCTGGGTTCAATCCTCAGCACCACATATAAATAAAATAAAGATATTGTGTCCACCTAAAAAATAAATATTAAAAAGGAAATATGTCATAAATATATTTAAATTTTCTTTAATATGGAAATGTCAATATTTTCCTTTTGTGTAATTTTATTAACATGTAATAATTGTACATATTCATGGACTATGATGTGAAAAATCAATACCTGCTTGCAATGGTCAAATCAGAGTAATTAGCATTTATATCTTCTTAATCATTTATCAATTCCTAGTGCTGGGAAATTGCAAACTCTTTTAGTTCCTTATAAAACGTATAAATTATTGTGCACTATAGTCACTTTACTTTGCAATAGAGCATTAGAAGTCCTATGTAAATTCTCCACTACTTTTCCTAAATTCTAATGACCACTATTCTGTACTTTACTGCTAAGAACGTGACTTTTTCAGTTTCCATATAAGAGCAAGAACATATAGGACTAGTCTTTGCGGGCCTAACTTATTTCACTTCACACATTATCCTCTTATTCTATCTGTATTGCACAAATGACAGGAAGTCTTTTTATGTTTTTTTTTTTGTGTGTGTGTGTGTGTATGACCCAATAATATTTCATTTTATTTAAAACCTTTTCTTTATTCATTTATCCATCTCTTTAGTTTAGTAATTTGAGTTCCTTATACTTGGTTGTGGGATACCTGCATATATGGTAATTCTACTTTTAGTGTTCTCAGAACACTTCTTATAGTTTTTCCTTTAGGGTGGTAATTTTAAATATGGAACATTGCTGGAAAATGTTCTAGCATCTCATGTAAGGCAAATATTTGAAATTTTTTATTAGGTTTATTTAAAATACTAATATACTAAACATGATCTGATTCAAAGCTTGTACAGATCCTAAATTAAATACAGATTATAAAAGAACACTGACAAAAATAGCTAATGTCATTCTAAATGGACACTTTACAAAAACACATATCTTAATTTTGCTTTCAATAGTATAAGATTTCTGGTAAATAAAATGGATTTTAGTTAAATGATTGATTTTTATCAAAATAAATAAATTAGATTTGTTTTGACAGATAAAAATGCAACTATGAGCAAAACGGTAAAAAACATTCATTAAAGCAAAGTTAAATAGAAATTACAGGTGCCATCAACAGGAAAGCATGCTAAAATCTCAACCAATATAAAGATATAAGACTAAAGTCCTTTATTCATTTTAAGACAAACATTTTCTGAAAAAAGTAAAAAAATAAGTTAAATTGTTTCATATCAGAGTAATATATCCAAAATTACTACTGGGATTATAATCAACAAAGACATAATGTAATAAACAGTTTTTACTGTCTTGATAGACTTGAGTTTCATTTTTATTGAATATTTTCATGAGAATTCGTATTCTATAGAGTGTTACAGTCAAGCATATCTAATTTAGACATAAAAAAAGAAGAGATATCAAAAAATAAAAAATAAACCAAATAGTTTGGAAAGTGATTATCTCATTAGTTCTGTTCATAAGTTATGATTATAGTCTATAAATAGTTTTATGATAGGATATTTAATTCCCTGATAAACCATAATAACTAGTTTGCATCAATAATCAAGTCAATAGTCTGCAACTCTTAAATTCCGTAACCATACATTTACAGAATACACCATCACAGCTCCAAGACTTTTTGGTCTATTGGACCATTAACCTGAAATTTACAACGATTTAAGTGCTATTTACATGATAGGCTGGAAAAGATTCTGCACCATCAATAATCTGTTTTTTCAAATGCTTAAGAGCATATATACAGAGAATACTGTTTTTTCTTCTTTTTTTTTCAACAGCTCTCAGTATATATTTCCTTTACAAAAGAGGAATTATGTTATTTTTGTTGGTAATACATGAAACAAAAGTTGATATTATATATTTGAAAGGGGTCCAGCAGATAGATGTTTCATAACACTATTGGAACGGTACATTTGTGTTTAAATAAACACATACACATATTTTTTTCTAACAAACCATAAAACCTGTATTTTATCCGTTTTTTACCCTATAGTATATTTCACTGCAGTGTATCATCATACACCTGCATATTAAAATCCCCAGTTTGTCAATTTCACAAAGTTACTTAAAAATACATATATATTTTGTCTTTTTCAAATTTCATCTTGCTCAAAAAAAATTTTTTGACACATTACTTGTACCTCTTTTTTTTCCTTTGGTTACAGGGGATTTTTGAATTCAGGGGTACTTGAACACTGAGCCACATCCTCAGCCCTATTTTGTACTTTATTTAGAGACAGGGTCTCACTGAGTTGCTTAGTGCCTCATTTTTTGCTGAATCTGGCTTTGAACTCATGATCCTCCTGCCTCATCCTCCCAAGCCTCTGGGATTACAAGCTTGCACCATGGTACAGGCACATTACTTGTATTTTTACCTCCTATTTAATCATGACTTATTACATATTTTATTTTTCTGCCTCAGTTGAACTATTTCTTTAACTTGATGCCTGTTTTATTTATCTTCCAGGTCTCATCTTCCTACACAAAGTGCTAACTATATATGTTACTCAACTTTATTATATTTAAAATAATTTCAGAAAATCAATTTTAGACTGCCTTTGTAGCATTTTGTTCCCATAATGTCAATTTAGTTATCTCATATTAAATTATTTAAAAGATCATATCCATCTGATAATTCATGGTAGAAAATATAGAGATACTTAAAACTCTTATTGCTGGTACTAATAGTTACAGAGAGGCAAATTATTAGGGTTTTATGTTTTTTTTTAAATTTAAAGTGAGAATGCTAAATTAATTCAACCAGATAAAAGACCTGAACTATTCCTAATTTCACCTGGAATTCAGGTGAATCCATTTTACCTTAGCTCTAAAAAAAAAAAAATCTTTGGAAGGAGCAAAATATAAAACTACAGTACCTCTACTTAGTTGGCAGAATATTTTTTCATCACAATTCCTCTGTCATTTGTTGAAAATTTTTGAAAAGCAATTTCAGCTTTCTTCAGCATTTTATTACTTTGATCCACAGTAAAGAGCTGACATATACAGTAGTGAGGGCACATAATGAAAATTTTTATTAAAAAACTTTAGTTGTATTTGAATATTTATAAACATCATATTGTACATGTAAGATATTTAACTTATACTATTTCATACTGAAATTTTCTTCTTTGTATTATTTTGCTCAATACTAGCTAACAGAATTATTTTGACATTCAAACATTTATTGCAGAAAATGATCCAGGTTAATTGAAGATTTTTTTTTTCCCCTGGGTTACAGCAATTTAACATCTGTCAAAACGAGGGAGGTTTGGGAATCAAATACATAAGTCAGTTCTTAATAGGGTTTTAAAAATAAAAGTGATTTTTAGAATACATAAATATGTTTAATTAGGCCTCTGAATTTCTAGTGGCAGAATTGCTGATCTTTTGAACCCTCTGTTGATAACCATTTTGAAGCAGGTCAGAATTTGCCACACAATTATTTGGCAGTACATGCAGTTTGGAAACGTAGAATATTGACTTTTATTTCTCCTTCTCAGGATGGTAATAGAATTTGTAGCATTTGAGAAATGTGTTATATTTCTTTCAATCAGGCCATTCCTGTCACCCTTTTTATTTAAACGGTACTAAGGAAAGAAAAATGTGGTTTATTCTGTTTCCAATTGCAAAAAAAAATTTGTCTCCTGAGCGTCACAATTGTATTATTTCTTTCCCCCCTCTTACTGTGTAGCTCCATTTCTATTTCCTAATTTCTTTCTTTCCTGTCATAGTAGAAAATCAGTAATGGAATTATAAGATGGTAAAGTCATCCAAATTGTAATCTTAAACACCCAAGTCACATTCTCATCAGTTATCTTTACTAGTGAATCTTATGGAGAGTGGATTCAATCTGTGGCACGTCTGTCCTCAGATTAACCCAGTGTCACTGGCTTATCTCCCATATGGATGCAGTTCACAAAGGCTTGAGTAGATTCAGCATAAAAATGGCCTGTTACCTCAAGCCAAGAAAAGATTTTTAAAGTACCTTGCTATCTGCTGATAAAGGAATTCTAAGACTTTAAATCTTGCATTATTTATGTACTACACAGTCCATGAAGAAAATGATCTGCCATAGTATTAAGGATGAGATAATAAATTCTTTAGCTTTAAGGTAACAAAATAAAAAGGCAGTGACCTTTAACTAATAATCTCGTGCAAGAAAGGTCAATAACTGCCAGAGAATAAGAAAGGCAAGTTTTAAGTCTATTACTGAATAAAAATCTAGCTTTGAAAAGGCTGGCTTTGTTTTGTCAAATAAAAAAAGAGCCTGAAATTGCCATTATTAATAAAGTGTTTAGTTGTGCATTCTAGTGAGCAAATATAAGAATTAAGTGCTAAGTGAGGGATTTTATTCAAATATTTGAAAGTGTAGTCCCTAAATACCCAATATTTTTTTTTTACTATATGTCATTTAATTATTGATTACAGAACTTTCCACTAGCATATAACATTTGAATAATGTAGTAAATGATATTGGAAAATGAGAAGACAAAACTACATGCAAAATAGACATAACAAATTATAATATTGGAAATAAATAAAGATCATTTAAAACTAGAAAACACACCAATAATAATTAATAATTTAGGAAATATAAACCTTAGTCAGAAGCTAATATACTCATGCTAAATTATATTTCTTGCATATCAATAGAAATTCTCCAGTTCTACCCATTTCTAAAAATGTGGATATAGATCTTTCTCTCAGTATATATATATAGTGTTTCAATTTCAAATATTTAACATCACTTTAAATTTTTCAATGTTGAAATGAGTATTTTACACACACATACACACACACACCCCTACATATGCTTTATGCACTCATTTGAATGGTATGCCATGCCACCTGAGCTCCTATTCACCCTAAAAAGGAGAGACAAAATAAATTCCTAGAATTAAGGGACATAGAGAGAGGAAATTTTTTCTAAACACTGCATCAATTTTAGTCAAGCTCATATACTTTTTTTGGTAGGCCACATCAAGATCACATTTTTTACAATCAGGCCAGTTGTTGTGCTTGTAACTCCAGTCCAAATAGCACACAGTCTTGAAATGAAAGACAAAAAATAAATATATTTATTCTTCCTATAAGTTTTAAGCTCCATCTGCTATCCATAAAGTTATAAGGTATCTGAACACATTAAACAAACTACCAACAACAACATTTAATGAAATAAAAAAAAAACACTTGAAAGACATAAAAGAATAAATATTACCAGGCATCCAAAACAGGATTTTGAATATAGAAAACAATAAATTCAGCAGTGAATATTGCCTCCATTGCCATAAAAGGGAAAAGAGTCTTGATTAGTATATTTCTGACTGTTGTTAGAAAGTAGTAGGTGTTCTGGCTTTGAATTTTAGTGAAAATTTACTAAATGATTCCATGGAAATTTACTACATGATTCCATGTTTTAGAATTGTTAAGGAACATGGTATAAGGTATTGTTCGAATTTGTTTTGCAAAGATGGAAAAATTTTCATAGAAAATCAGTAGCATACCTGTCTGAAACTCTGATCTGTAGCACAGTGAGATCCTTACAAACTGCCAGCATTAACATGTGTGTCAGTGTTTAAAGGGGAACAAAAAAAGAAGCTATGATATTTAAGTTAGTGGCCATTGAATTAATTTACCTGCCATATATGAAAACATGCAATAGTGAAGGAACGTGAGGGAAAACAAAACCCTAAACAACAATGGCTTTTACATAAGAGAAAGAAGAACTCTACTGTGTTATGATGATTAAAGTTCATCTTGTGACTTAGAGATGAATGAACCCAGGATCCCACATGTCTTCGCTTATTTATTTAAAACTAGAATCACTGTTAACTCTCAACAGAGCTTTTTCACTAGGGTGGGCAAGACTCTCCTTATATTTGAGTTGCTACAAGTTCTTCCTGGTGTTGACTAGGACCATAATTCATTTTGGGGTCTCCTCCTAAGTGCTGCTGTAAATGGAAGCTCTTTTACAGCAAAGAAACTAAATATCAGATCTCCAAAAACTGTTTTAGCATAAAAGCAGTTAGAGACTAGCCACGTTATAAAGTCTGAAAAAAAGGCCAAAAAAGCGTTAGAGTCTAGGTATCCCTCTAATGTCAGAGCCCGCCAAGTGTAGCCCAAAGCCAGGAGGAACAAAGACATAGTGACACTGTTCTGATGGAAGTTTTCTGAGCAGAGATCTAGAACAAGGGAATTATTCAAAGGCCCAGAGCCTGTCCCTAAGGAAGGGCTTCTACTGATCAAAAAAGTCTTTCATTAGCCCTTGACAAATTATTAGAACATAACATTTAATTTCATTTTTAAAAAATCTGAAATAAAAATACACAGCAAAGTTGTGCATAGATAGATACATTATTTCCTTCCTAATAATTTTGCATTCCTAGATTTTATATGTAGTGATCAAAAATGTTTACTGGGCTGGGGATGTGGCTCAAGCGGTAGCGCGCTCGCCTGGCATGCGTGCGGCCCGTGTGTTCGATCCTCAGCACCACATACCAACAAAGATGTTGTGTCCGCCGAAAACTAAAATAAAATTGTTAAAATTCCCTCTCTCTCTCTCTCTCTCTCTCTCTCTCTCTCTCTCTCTTTAAAAAAAAATGTTTACTAACTTAAATATGTTTAATTTATTGGAATTCACTTTTAAATATGAAATGTGACAGATCTCATTTGATTTTTTTTTGTTGGGAGAATCTGTTGAGACTTAATTAACCTGTTAAATCTAACGTTTGCCATTATCAATAAGATCTTATATATAGTACAATATATTTTAAGATTCCATTCCTGCAACCTTGTAGTTCATTTTGTATACCATATTGTTTTGATTAGAGTGGCTTTAAAAGATAATCACACATTTACTAAAACATACTTTTTAAACTTACTGTTCTTTACCTAATTTTTCAGTTAAAATGTAATAACATTCAATTGAATTCCAAATCTTAAAAAATAATGTTGCTTTCTAAGCTAGAATTATATTAAATTTATATATTAATTTTGAGAACATTGATGTTTTATTGTATATTTTTCCCACTTGAAAATTATTTGTTTTCTATTTTTAAATATATTTTTTGTCCTTCAATAAGGTATTGTAGTTCTTTTTCTAGAGTATATGTTTTCTACTTTAATTATTATTATTATTTCTTCACTCTTTTGATTAAAAGATATTTTGTCCAAATTCCATTCTTAGGGGTTATTACTAGTATAAGGTCAATACATTGATTTTGTGATATTCATTATGAGTTCAGCCATATTACAACAGGGGTTTCTATTTCAAAATTTAAGATTACATTTCAGTATATATCCTATCCTCACAAAATTAGATGGTTTTCATCTTGTTATTATTAAAAATACACTAAAGAGCATTTAAAGTTTTGAAATCTTTTTGAAGCATTTGAGCATTTGAAATCCATTGTTTCTAAAATAGAACTCTGTTGTAAAACTTAGTATAATCATCTTCCTATTCTTTAAGATTGTCTATAAAGTTTTCTTCAGCTTCTTAGGTATATTTTGGTAGTCTGAATGTTGCTAGAAAACCAACCATTTCCTAAAGAATTTTTAATTTGGTGTCTGAAAAGTTAAGCATAATATTTCCACTGTGCCTATGAATATGTCTTTCTTTGGCCTAAACTGCATTGTTTCTATCACTTCCCTTTTTCATCAGGATCATAATGATTCATTTTCTTCATATTTTCACATTACACATTTGGATAGTGGGGTGCTTACTGGGCATGAAACCCAGGGCTTTGCATGTGCAAGGCAAGCACTCAACCACTGAGCCAAATCCCCAGTTTTTCTTCATCTCTTCAAATGAAAGAAAAAAATTACACCCACCCAAATTTTGTGCTGTAGTTTATTCTTTTCTGCTTTATTAACTTATTTTTTTTTCTTATTAACCTTTTACTTCCTTTTTTCCTTTGGGTTTATTTTTAAATGTTTTAACTGGTAATTTATTTTTAGTCATGCTACTTACCAATGAAAGTACTTATATTATACACTGTCCTATGCATACAGATTTTGCTGTGACTCAAAATTATGGCAATGAAATATGTTACTTTTCATTTATTTCAAAAGGAGTATAATCTCCTCTTCATTTCTATTTTGATCAAAATGATATGTGATGAAGTACTTCTTAATTTTCAATGATTTCAAAAATTCTATTTAATTCTATTTGACTATAACTAGAGGATAAAGCCTATAAATTACCAATTATTTTACTTGAGGCAGATATACTTTGCATCCAACTCTAATTTTCAGTCATTGCCTCACTGATGTATAGATGCTTGTTAAATATCTCTAGTAGAACTTGGTTAAATATACAAAGTACTTTATTAAATATATAAAATATATACTTTATTAAATATATAAAACTTTATTAAATATATAAAACTTTAATAAATATAAAAGCTTTTCCCATCTTCTAAATTGTTACTTTATTCTTTTCTTTTCAGTAACTATTTTGTTGAACTTTTTATTTTGAGATAATAAGTTAACAAGTAAATGCAAGACTATTAGAGGAACATTCCATATAGTTTGTACTCACTTTCTCCATTGGTAAGTTCTTACAAAACTGCCAAATTATGTAACAACCAAACTATTGACCATGACACAGTTATGATTCAGAAGAGCTCTATCACTTAAAGGATCTCTCTGCCGTCCTTACATAGCCACACCCACCTACCATCTTCACTCTTTGCATATTGACAACCCCTACTTTTTGCACCATTTTTATAATTTTTTTTTTATTTCAAACGTGTATGAAGTAGAATCATACATTGTGTAACCTTTTGAGTCTCTCAGCCTAATTCTGTGAGTAAGTACTGAAGTTGTTGTGTGTACTCATAGTTACTTCTAATGCTGAGTAGCATTTCAAGGATGATTCTACAACGGGATTTAGGTTCTTTAAAATCGTACATCAATTCATAGATTTCTGGGTTGTTTTTAATTTGGAACTATTAAAAATAAAGCCGATACAATTATCCCCATACAGGGTTTTTGTTTGTTAGTTTTTATGAACTGATGTTGTTATGATTTGGCTGTAAGGTGTTCTCCATAAGCTCATGTGTGAGACAATGCAAGAAGGTTTAGAGGAGAAATACATGTTATTTTGTAGGTAGCTTCGTGTACCTAGCAAAATCTTTTGAAGTTGATCCACACTGTATTAAATATCAATATTTTCCTTTTCATTAATAATAAGTCTTTGTATATATTTTGTCCCCCTCATTCACCATTGATAAAGATTTGAGTACTTTTCACTTTGAACAACAATTTAAAATACTCCTTTGAGCATTTTTGTACCTTTCTCTGTATGCACATATATTCTAATTTGGCATTCATATTGTATTCTGGAAAGATGCTGGTGAAGTTGACCAAGATTGTACACGTGAATAATTACCTGAATTATTGTTTTATTCTGAATTTCACTTGAAAAAAAATGTAAAGATAAAACCAATTCTTATATTCGTTAAAAATAGAAAAATTTATTATAATTAAAATTGTATATAATGTTATTGATTACCACTTTGAAGATTTACATTAGTGAATTACCAAAATTATATGCATCTAAGGCAATTTCTGTTTTGGGGGGTTACCAGGGAATGAACTCAGGGGCGCTCAACCACTAAGTCACATCCCGAGCCCTATTTTGTATTTTACTTAGAGACAGCATTTTCACTGAGTTGCTTAGCACCTTGATGTTGCTGAGGCTTGCTTTGAACTTAAGATCCACCTGCCTCAGCCTCCTGATCCACTGGGATTACAGGTGTGCCACCATGCTCAGCTGAGGCAATTTCTGAATCTAAAGAAAATAATTCAACAGCAATATTCCATAGAAACTTTAATATACATTACCAACAACATAATTCCTAATGAATTAGATGTAATTTTAAAAATAAATATTATGTAATATTAGATATGATAATCCAATATTTCAAACTCAAAATTATGCTTATTATACTTTGAAAATACAAGTCAAGAATTCCTCAAAAAATTAATTACTAATAAGAAGATACTATAGACCAAACCGAGTCCTCCAAAATTTATGTGCAAACCCTAATAACCAATATGATATTTTTTTTTATAATAGGGTCTTTAAGGAGATAGACTTAAATGACATCATCAAAGTAAAGCCCAATTATGATAAGACTACGGGTTCTTATGAAAAGATAAAGAGACGCCAGCTCTCTTTGTCTATCTGTCAACATGCACAGAGGAAATGCCATGTGAGGAAACCATCAAAGACAACCATCTACAAATCAAAAAGAGAGGCCTCACCAGAAACCAACCCTGCCAGCATCTTGGACTTTCAGCCTCTAGAACTGCAAGAAGTAAAGTTGTATAGTTTAAGCTACCCAGTCTGTGATACCTTGTCATGGCAGCCTGAGCAGACTGACACTGAAGACATGGATTCTATCATTTGCTTTAAACCATACATGGGGTGTTACCTAGCTATTTCAAGACAATTATGCAAAATGATACTGCTTCAGTATACAATGCCAAGATCTTTGTGCCATATTACCACAAGCGTTTATTTCTTGATCACATTTCAGAACCACTGTGCTTGCTTCAGTTCTGCTCCACATTGTCTTTCTTCCAGAATCCTGGGTGTCAGAGCAAACCCTATCAAAAATGGCCGATCTTGTGAAAGAAGGACAGAGTGACATGAGAAACCATTTGTTTTTTTCTTAAAGCTTTCCTTGGAAAGCACAAGTTTCCATGTATGGTCAAAACAAAAGTCATGACCACTCTTTATGTCAAAGAGATGGGGAAATAGAGTCTTCCTACTGGGAAAGGGAGCAAAACTATACGCTGTCACAGTAGTGTAAGTTATGCAGACTCTCTTACATAGGAAAATGGCAACACCAGTGAAAAAAGCAGGTTTGCTCTAAATGCACATATATAAGAGATGTTTGACAATGCTATGATGACTCTGTAAGATGATGCTGTAAAATAAGGATTTTTTCTATGCATTGATATGATGTCATCTTTGATATATATTGATCAAGAAAGCAAAGTACAACTCTGTGCACTAATAAAATAATAAAAAAAAGAACTTATGAAAACATTTTTATCTATTTATTTGTATAAGAAATACAGGAGGAATAAACCAGAAACAATGATTATCTAAATATGTAGTTTTGAATAAATTGGGAAGAGATGGGTAAATGTGATAGGGTAGTAGGAATAAAGAGAGGTTGAGATTTCTCTGAGCATACGTTACTATATGGCTACACCTCTGAGCCAGGGACATATTTCACACCCCTAAACAAGAAGTAAATAATTTAAACCAATCAGAATACGGGAAAAAATACCAATAGAATGCAGATAGTAACATATAAATATAGCTGTACTACAAATATGTAGCATAATCAAAATTAAGTGGGAATAAAAGAACTTAACCTGATAACTCTGGAAAACAGCATTTCAATTGTATATTGTAAGGCCAAGTACAAAAAGGTCTGTGCAAAATGCTACATTATACTGAGTATTTCCCCCCCTGTAGGGATGTGGATTAACAATTCTAAAATTACTTTAGGAGAATAATAGGATTAAGGAAATAATTAAATACATTTTAGATAATGAGAGGTAAGTTTCCCACTGTGGGAGAAAGAAATTACAAATATTCAAAGGGAGAAGCCTAAAATAAACCCTGCAGCATTAAATCAGAATCAAAGGTAACAGTGTGAACTCCTGGTTTTATGTAGACACATAGATCAATATATGCAAAAATATAGAGGTGTGTTTATGCATGGTTATATTTCCTACCTCTGTCAATCAAGAGAGCCTCCAAGCAATAGCACAATTAGAATTCAGATTTTGGATTCTTAACACCATTTACCTATGGAAAAAAATGATCAGTCCTTAAAGAAATGGCTGATTCTGTGACTGAGACAGGAAATGTACGGGAAATTATCTGTTGATTCCAGAAAGGAAGGAAGTGTTCCGAAAGGCACTTTGTTTTTTTTTTTTTTTTAGAATTTTAATATTTATTTTTTAGCTTTTGGCGGACACAACATTTTTGTTTGTATGTGGTGCTGAGGATCGAACCCGGGCCACACGCATGCCAGGCGAGCGTGCTACCGCTTGAGCCACATCCCCAGCCCCCCAAAAGGCACTTTGGAATGAATGATACAGAAAACAACCCGAAGAAGCAATCAGTGGCCAAAAGTGGAACTATCTGAACAGCAACATAAATAAATACACTTGACTATGTTTTACATAATGACATAAATAAAAGAGTTCATTCTGACGTAATCAATTTGATTAAACAATCAAATGGGGAAAGTGGCAGACGTTCCTTATAGTGGAATTTCAATTGATAAATATGGAAGAGATGCTGGAAATAGACAATTGCCATCCCTGCAGGACCACAGTGACAATTACCATATGCTAAATGAAATTCCATTGTTTATAAATTCTATATTTCCTTTATTCATTCATTTGCTGATGGACACCTTGGCTGATTTCATAACTTGGCTATTATGAATTATTTTGCAATAGAGACGGGTATACGTGTATCTCTAAAGTATCCTCTATACTAAGGAATAGTATAACCGGATCACAGGGTAGTTCTCTTTTAGTTGTCAGAGGAATTATACTGATTTTGATAGTGGGTATATTTATTTACATTTCAGCCAGCAGTGTATAAGAGTTTCTTTTATTCTTTTATCTTTGAATATATTCTTACTTTGTATTATGGTTTTTAAAAAAGATTTTAAGGGTATGTTGTGATTATACATAATAGTGGACTTTGTTGTTACATATTTGTATATTAATATAACATAATTTGGTTCATTTCTTTCTTCAGTTTATCTCCTTTTTATTTTATTCTTGATGGTTATCATTTTGACAGGAATGAAAATAAATCTCTATATTGTTTTGATTTGCATTTACAAAATGCCTAACAATGTTGAACATTTTTTTCATATGTTGGTCATTTGTTTTTCTTTTGAGAAGCGTCTATTCAACTCATTGTCCATTTGTTAAATGAGTAATTTGGGGGAGTGGTATTATCATTTTTTTTAGTTCTTTATGTATTCCGGATACTAATCCTCTGCCAGAAGAGTAGTGAGCAGACACTTTCTCCCATTCTGTAGGATGTCTCCCACACTGCTGTTTCCTTTACTGTACATAAGATTTTTAATTTGATCTTATTCCATTTACTGATTTTCTTGCATTTTTTCCTCCTGTCCGAGTCCTGTTCAGGAAGCTGTTTGTTGCCTTTGTCTATATGGCGAAGTGTTTCCTCCAATAGTTGCAAAATTTCTGTCATGACATCTAGATTGATGCATTTTGATTTGATTTTTGTACAGGGTAAGAGACAAGGATCTAGTTTCATTCTTCTCCATAGAGACATCCTGTCCTGGTAGTGTTATTATTATTATTTTTAATTTATTTTTAAGTTTTAGGTGGACACAATATCTTCATTTTATATTTATGTGGTGCTGAGGATCGAACCCAGGGCCTCATGCATACTAGGCGAGCACTCAACCACTGAGCCACAACCCCAGCCCCAAGTGTTATTATTTTTAAGAAACTGTCTTTTTTCCAATGTAGGTTTTTGGCACCTTTGTTCAAAATTAATGACAACAGCTTTGTGGGGTTTTCTCAATTCTATTTCATTTTACTACATGTCTGTTTTTATGCCAGTAACGTGCTGTTTTTTCACTATGGCTCTGCAGTATAATTTGAAATTGGGCATTGTGATGCCTTGAGCTTTGCTCTTTTTGCTCAGTATTGTTTTGGGTATTCTCAGCTGTTTGTAGGCAAGAACCATCAAACTATACTTAAAATCAGTGAGCAAATCATTGAAAAGTGGGTTCTTGGTGAAGATGCCTCACACATGGTAGCTCTAATTACCAAGGTGGAAAGTTTTCAGTAGAGAAACGTGGCAGATATCACCTGAAGGAAGAGATCAAAATCAACAGCTTCAGTAATATATCACATTGATACCATGCACCTCTGATGTGATGAGCCTACAGGAGAAAAACATAACTTCTGTGTTTTTCTTGACAAAAATAAATATCTTCCATCTCATCTTGAACAAACATTTAACACCCAAATTGAGGAACCATCTGCAAAATAACTGGCCAACAGTTGCAAGATTGTTCAAAACAATAAAAGGAAGCACTGAGGAACTTAGATGGATTGAACTTAGATTAATGAGACAGGACACTCAATGCGAGGTGGGATCCTACAGTAGAAACTCTTCACTTACCGCTACCTGCTCTCATGAAGCTGAACGTGGCTAGTCTCATTTCAAATTTATGTTCAGGTGTTTCATGTGTACTTCTGATGCTGTACAATAATAATAATAATGCACAATTCTATTATTTGCTGTCTCACATTTCTTGATGAATTTCACAACTTGTTTTCTCTTCAATCTTCCAATAAATCCCCGATCCCTTTTCATCCTCAAATGATAATATTAATTTCCACTTTGGTGAGAAAATCAAAACAATCAGATGGAAATTTCCAGCATTACAGTTTGGTACCTGCTATCCTCTGCACCCACAGAGTTACCTCCTCGCTGTTACTGGAGTCAAAGTGGTCCTGCTTAATACCAACCATACACTAAATCCTCTGAAGTTCATTTCTTCTCATCTATTCTAGGAAATCATTACAGCCTCCTCATTTCAGTCTTACATTATCAAGTGCTCTCTCTGTTGGGTTCCTCCTATGAGAAATCTTCCTATTAATTTGCTGAACTTAAAAAAAGTAACTGGGTACCCACAACCACTCCTTCAATCATGATTCCATTTTTCTGCTTCCTTTACAACTAAATTCCTTGAAAGAGTTGTTAATAGTTTTTCTTTCCAATTTCTCTCTGTCCATTGTAAATCTATGCCAGTATTAATTTCATCCCACCACTTGTCCAAATTCATCCTTGTAACCAGCAATCATTTTGCCTTGCCAATTTCAATACTTAATTAATAACCATCATAATACTTGACACAACATCTATCACACTGATCTCTCTTCTTTCTGGAGAAGATTGTTTTTTTTTTTTTAAATTGGCTTCCTGAAACACAAAACTTTGGTTTTCTTATTCTATCATGATGATTAAACTTTGGAGTAACCCAGTATTTAGTCTTTGGACCTCTTATGTTCTCCATTTATGTTATTCATTGATGATCTTATTCAGTTTCATATTTTTAAATATTACTTCAATGCTAATTACCCCCAAAATATACATCTCTACCACGGACCTCTCCCCTCAATTTCAGTATAGTATATTTCTGACTACCTACTCTATATTCTGAATATCAAATATGTACTTGAAATTAGTATCCCTTATGGTACCCCACCAAACCTATTTTATCTATTGTCTTCTTGATCCCAGTTAATGACCATTTTGTCTTGCCAGTTAGGTCAAAAAAAAAAAAAAACTTGGAGGCATATTTAGCTCTTTTTTCTCCTCTTCTTGTGAGTTAGAGTGTAAGCATCCTTTGTGGAGTCTTTAAAGATCTTTCCAACATAGTCACAGAAATTGTGCTTAGCAAGGTATATGAAAATAATTCTATTTGTCACTTAAAATTATTATACTATCTTTTCAACTCATTTAAGTAAATTTAAATTTATTATATTATCCTTTCAAGTCCTAGAGATGGCAGGCATGACAAACTATATGGAGAGTATCTCCCAGGGCGCAGGTTAGACCAGATTTGAGGGGCTGAGAATGTGGGAACTTAAGAGCAAGTATCTTTATTGAGCATCAGAGTAGAGGGCATAAATACAAGGTGTGAAAAAATTTTACTACTTCATCCAAATGTCATTAGCTCACAATAAAATGAAGGGTAGGATGGGAAAGTTGTATCAGGGAACAGCATTCACAAACTTAGGAATGCCAGCAGCTATCAAAATTGGAAGAAGCAAGAAGGAGATTCTCCCTGGAACACCTGAAAGGAGCCAGCTCTGCGGACATCTTGACTCTGTGGCATTGGAGAGGAATGGACACATAGACTAATAGAACCTTCCTTGAAGACTTTGCAGAGATTTGAGCATCCTATTTAAATTTTCAACCCTTCTAACACTGCATATTTTATGATTAACATTCTTTAACATAACATGTAGGTTGTTATTTTGTTTACTGAAAGTCCCAATTCTCTATCTGCAATAGTATCCAAGATTCACAGGGAAAGGACCTCTGTTTATGTATTCTCTGTTATATTCCTACCCATACGATAGTACATAGCAGGAACCCCAGAATGAGGCTAGGCACGGTGTTGCATGCCTGTGATCCCCGTGTTTCTAGAGGATGGGGCAGGAGGATCTGAATTCAAAGCCAGCCCCAGTAACTTAGGAGGCCCTGAAAAACTTTAGCGAGACCCTGTCTTTAAATAAAATATTAAAAAGGGCTGAGGATAAGGCTCAGTGGTTAAGTGCCCCTGGGTTCAATCCCCGTTACCTTCCCCACCAATAAAAAAAAAAAAAGGTGAATGAAAAGAAGTCTCAGCTTTATCATCAATAAAATGGGCAATTTTTGTCTAGGCTTTCTTTCCAGATAAAACAAATTATCTTTTACATGTAAAAAGTGCTATGCAAATGGAAAAATAGTGGCCCATTCCTAAACAACTATTAAGTTAATCTACTGAAGTAATTTATTGTCTTCTATTCAACCCAAAATAGATAACAGATGTGGATACTAAAATGGAAAAAAAAAATTATCATTTATTCCTCAAAGATTCTCCAAACTCTTTAATACTCAACTATCGGAGATCTTATTTTTTATATACTTACCTAGATTAGAAAAGTCAACCCCAAGAGATAAATATGACCTATATGAATGCTTTGAATACTTGTTATTTAATCAGTGCATTTGTTTCCTATGGTGCCATTACCAATTATACTTGGTGGTTTAAAACAAGAGAAAGTCATTCTCTCACAGTACTGGAGGCCATAAGTCTGAAATCGAGGCATCAGTGCAGGGCTGATCTTTCTTCAAAAGCTCCAGAAGAGACTCTTACTTCTCCCAGTTCCTGAGGGCTGTTGACATCCTTGGCATGTTCAACTACATTGCACCTTTTCTTTCTCTACCTTTTCCCTGTGGCCTTCTGGTGTGTGTCTGTGTTTCTTCTTGTATAAGGATACTTGCATTGGGTTTAGGGCCAAGTCAATGACATAGTCAAGGGTGGACTCCTCTCAAGATCCTTAACTTAGTTACATCTATAAAGACTTCTTCTTACAATTAAGTTCACATTCACAGGATCTAGGGTCAAGATGTGGGTATGTCCATTTCGAGGATACAATTCAACCCCATACAAACACTAATAATAAAAATAGTAAAAATTATTTTTTTTCAAAATTATTCTTTTGTCCCTTCTTCCTCTCCTCATACCTCCTCTTATACAAATGTTGAGACAAAAAAAAAATCTCACTATGATATTTCTTACCTCTCAGATGATTTTAGGATAGATGAATAACCTCAGCCATGTGGTTTTCTTGTAAGGAAGAAAGAAAAAGCTTTTAAGGCTTGAAGTAAAGATTTACATTTTTCAATAGTGTTGAAATGCACTTTGGTATTGCTAGTAATAGCTTCAATTATTTTCTTAAAGTCTTTAAAGATTTCTCAAAGTGCAGCAAATGCACTTAAGCTGAAGACATGCCTGAATGTATAAAAGAGCCAGTTGAAAACTATAGGCAAATCTCAATTTAGCATGTGACTATGAGCATTTGGCAAAAATGGTTGTGACAATGGAGGTTCTGAAGAAGATAAAAGAGTATCCTCTGAATGGCACAGTTTTAATGAACTAACCCAGTGTATAAAAAGATAATTAGAGTCATAATTAGACAGTAGTAACTCATACTTGAAATTAAATGTGAATACCCTACAGTAAAATGCTGGAGTTATTGGTTGGATTAATGTAATACTTTAAATGTAATCTCATGTTCACTATTTTTGTGAGAAAAGGAACTAAAACACCTTATCATCCCTTGAGGGCAACACTGACTGTGAGAAATGCCACAGGTAAGAGCACATAGTTTTAAAACAATGAATTGCTCCCAAATATCAGCAACTGAGCTAACTGGAAATTGGCCCATTCCCTCTACCCTCCAAATACAACATCTTCTACTGAAAATATCTCAATTGGCCAATGAGACAACTTTAACATTAGGCATGGTTTAAAATGTCCCTTCCCATAGAACACACTGATTCAGAAGTTATCATAAACAGTACCATGAATTAGAAAAATCTAGTTTTTCCAAATTGAAATCTCTTAAGCCTGATCATCCTGACACCAAAACATTCCTAGGAACCCAGAGAAGAATCCCAAAGAAGGTGTAGGTCATTCATGCATCAAAATCTACTAGTAGCAATAAGTGAACAAGGACCACCCCATTCTATCTATAAAACGTGGAAAGCAATGCTTTAAATTGTCCTTCACACCAAAATGATTTATTGTTTCTTCTTGTACTAGTCATTTGGCTGCTATAATAAAATACCTTAGACTAAATAGCTTAAACAGCAAACATTTCCCTTAGAGTTGCAATATGGAAGTCCAAGGCCAAGCTCTTGGAATACTTGATTCTTAGTAAGGCCTCTCTTTGTGGCTTAGAAAAAGTTTTTTCACTGTGCCCCCATGTGGAAAGGTGTGGGGGGGATAATTTTCTGGTCTTTCTACTTATAGACAGTAATCCCCACCCCATGAGCTCCTCTAAATCTAATTGTTTTCCAAAGGGTCCAACTTCAAGCACCATCACATTGGGTTTAGGGTATCAACATATGAATTTGAGGGAACACACTGTGTTTTTGTTTTCTACTCTTTAAACTACTGTGCAAAGATGATTCCTTCATTAAGCCATTTACTGAGTGTCTACTATATCCTACCATGTAACAGTATAATGATAAGATACAACTCATCTGCTTTCACAGGGATTCTTCCTTAACTCCTTATAGCTACTACTTATTTAGTACTTCACAGTGTGTTAATCATTTTGAGATAGGTGGGCTCTTGGGAGGAGTCAAAAAGAGACCATGTTCTGGTTTGGATATGAGATATCCCCCCAAAGTTCCCATAATAATGCAGATATATTCCAAGGTGAAATATTGGATGAAGAGAATTGTAACCTAATCAGCTCATCACAGTTAGAATAGACCGATGTGGTGGTAACTGTGGGCAAGTCAAGCTTCCATCTGTTAGTGAATACTATAATTGTTGACAGGCAGATGATTAAGATTATCTCAGAGAGGAAGGAAGAGACAGGGGGTACGTATTTCAGTCAGAAAGGAGCAAAACTAGTAAAGATAGGGATGAGAATATTCAAATGTTGAGGCAGAATCTCAAATAATGAGTGGTTTGGAATTTTATTAGACAATAAGTTAACAAATAACCCAATCAACAAATGGGCCAAGGACCTGAACAGACACTTCTCAGAGGAGGACATACAATCAATCAATAAGTACATGAAAAAATGCTCACCATCTCTAGCAGTCAGAGAAATGCAAATCAAAACCACCTAAGATACCATCTCACTCCAGTAAGATTTGGCAGCCATTATGAAGTCAA
>NW_026000075.1:6990625-7006424 GCF_001458135.2 Marmota marmota marmota
TTTTTTTTTTTTTTTTTTTTTTTTAACTGAAGACTTGGTTTATTTTCCCAGGAGTCTGGGTAGCCATATGAGACCAGCAGTGAAGTGACCTCTAAAAAACACCATGTCAGGTAGGTTCAACTCTGTGACACAATCAGATCAGCCCAGGCTCCCTCAGGGCAGGCACCCACCTCAGGGATATTCGTGAGGCTTCTGGAATTTTTTTATGTCACCAAGTTGAGCCTAACAGGCACACCTCACACTCCACAGGGATACAAGTAAAACTACTTTTTGACAGGAAAAGAGGAATGATATTAAATCTTGGCTATTTCCACTTAAATTAAGACACAGCCCCATGGCCCCCAGTTCTCCAAGCTGTAAAACCTTCAACCCTCTGCCAGGAATGCTTATAAATTGTGACTCATTTTGCCGCCCCCATTAGCAACCTTCAGTGCTAAATTGGTCCTTTCAACATGATAAGTGCCTTCCCTGCCTTTCCACTCTCCCTTCTACTTAGAAGTGAGCTGGAAGAATTTTTTCATTGAATTTCGCTGTTTTACCTGAGCTATCTGAAAATTCCCAGCAAAGACTCTACGGAACTGCTGCTTAGTGGCGTGTGATAAAACAAAGTCTCAGCACTTTCATCTTCACTTCCTGCATCAATGCAAATAATTATTTCCACTCATATATCAAATTCATGCAAAGAATCTAAAGGCTTGGCAGATTTCAATTTATTATTTCTCATCTGATAGATGATCATCTTCAAATGGAGAAATAGAACTACTGGGAACAGAAATTTTCTTGGATCTGACTCAAACAATAAAAAACAGAGATGCTGCTTTGAGAATGTGAAAACTTGCTCTCAGTACTCCCAGCTGAATATCAGAATTTTATAAATAAAATTGTATTTTCTGTTTAAAAGATTCTTGACCATCATCGAATATGCAGTTGACAAAACATTTACCAAAGAACATCATAAATAGAAGGAAGGATAGTAGAAGTAGAGTGAAAACTATGATTTTTAAAGGATACTTTACAAAGATCAATGACCTACTAAAAATCCCAATGACATTTTTCATAGAAATAGAAAAAGCAGTGATGAAATTCATTTGGGAAAAATAAGAGGCCCAGAATAGCTAAAACAATCCTTAGCAAGAAAAGTAGAGCAGGAGGCATCACAAAACCAGACCTTAAACTATACTATAGAGACATAGTAAAAAATCAGCATGGTATTAGCACAAAAACAGACATGTAGACTAATGGTACAGAATAGAAGATGCAGAGACAAACCCACATAAATACAGTTGTCTTGTACTAGACAAAGGTGCCAAAAACATACTTTGGAGAAAAGAATAGGCTTATTCAACAAATGGTGTTGGGAAAACTGGAAATCCATATGTAGCAAAATGAAATTAAAACCATATCTCTAAACCTACATAAAACAACTCAACGTGATCAAGGACTTAGGCATAAGACCAGAGACTCTTTGTTTACTAGAAGGAAAAGTAGCCCAAATTTCCATGCTGGCTTAGGAACTGACTTCCTTAACACGACTCCTAACGCTCAAGAAGTAAAATCAAGAATCAATAAATGGGATGGAATCAAACTAAGAGGATTCTTCACGGCAAAGGAAACAATCAAGAATGTGAAGAGAGAATCTATAGAATGGGAGAAAAATCTTTACCACCTGTTCCACAGACAGAGCATCAATCTCCAGGATATATAAAGAACTCAAAAAACTTAGCACCAAAAAACCCACAAATGACCCAGTTAATAATGGCCAAAGGAACTGAACAGACAATTCACAGAAGGAGAAACACAACTGGTCAAATATATATGAAGACAGTGTTCAAAATCTCTAGCAACTGGAGAAATGCAAATTGAAACTACATTGAAATTGCATGTCACTCCAGTCAGAATGGCACTTATCAAGAATACAAGCATCAATAAATGTTGGTGAGCCTGTCGGGAAAAATGTATACTCATGCACTGCTCATGGAACTGCAAATTGGTGCAACCACTCTGGAAAGCAATGGAACCATCATTTGACCCACTTATCCCACTCCCTGGTATATACCCACAGGCCTTAAATTTAGCATACTACAGTTATACTGACATTTCAATGTTTATAGCAGCTCTATTCACAATAACTAAACTGTGGAACCAGCCCAGGTGTCTTTCAACAGATGAATGGATAAAGAAAATGTGGTACATATACACAATAAAATATTAGTCATAAAGAAGAATAAATTATGGCATTTGCTGGTAAATGGATGGAACTAGAGACTATCGTGCTAAGTGAAATAAGCCAATCCCTCCAAAAACAAAGGCCAAGTGTGTTCTCTGATATGCAGATGCTAACTCACAATGTGGGTTGGTGGGGAAAAGTGGAAGTACTTTGGATTAGACAAAGGGAAATGAAGGGAAGGGAGGGGAAATAGGAATAGGAAAGATAGTAGAATGAATTGGACATTCCTATTTTATGGGAATATATGATTACACACCAATGTAATTCTACATCATGTACAACCAGAAGAATGAGAAATTTTACTCCATATATGTATAATATGTCAAAATACATTCTACTATCATGTATAACTAATAAAAATAAATTTAAAAAATTTTAAAAATCAATGATTTTAAAAAAATCAAAATGTTAAGGAAGAGGTTTAGCAAAAATAGAATTCATTTGGAAGTTTTGTGTTCTCAGGAATGAGGCCAATTGGGACAAGTAATCATTTGTGTGCCTAAGAATGTCATTGAATCTGTGAGGGAAAGGAATACATAGTCTATGAAAACAAAAATATAAAGAAAGCGCCATGCACAAGAAAACCCAAAAGATAAGAAATAAACTTCATAACCCAACTTGGCCATGACAAGTGACAGTGAAGCATGTGCATAGTCCACAGAAGGACACAGTCCCAAGAAGAACAGAACGCTGAAGATGAATTAAGGAACCTTAATGATTAATGAATAATGCATGGGAAAGAAATGAAATTACTTCTGAAAGTGAAAGTCCATAAACAAGTGTACTGGTATTTTCAGATGTTTGTAACTTAGACATCAAATACAGTTAAAAAAGTGTTTTGTACGGTACATAATACTAGTTTTAGGTACAAAATTAAACTCCGATTTGAAATAGGAGGATGGAGGAAAGACCACTGAAAATCCCTTGTAATGAGAAAGCAACTTAGTGCTACTCATTGAATATAATATCAGAATCAGATACTTTAGAACCTTCTCAATAATATTCTATCTATTCAGTGGCAAACTTTTTCTTCCACACTCGTGGTTCAAGATCAAAATATATAAAGAAACTTTTCTCACAGATATTAATGCATAAACCTCAGTTACTGTTTATTAAGCTCACATTACTTAATTGAGTTCCTACATACACTTAGTCTATTTTTCACAACAACTACCCATTTGTCTTTATAGATGGGGTGAGCTGAACCAAAGAGGTTAAGAAACTTGCTAAAAGCACACAGCTTATAAAGGCTAGAAATCAAATCAAAACTTTTGTGACTTGAGTTCACTTGGATTAAAATATTTCTGCCTAGAAGAAGTCTGTACATGTAATTGAAAGAGTTATTTACATGATGAACACCACATTATCACTTCTGTATCTTTCTGTTTTTGATATTAGTTCTGTTTGCAGGAAGATAGAGTATAAAGTTCAAAGGGAGATATGAGCAAGATAAAGGATAAAGGATAAAAGATAAAGGATAACCCTGTGTACCTGCATATCTACCAGTCCATAGGTAAACAGTGGTATCTATATTAAGCATAAAAAATGCTTTGCCAGATTAGTTGTAGATTCCTTAAAAGTAGTTTCTGTTTTTGTCTTTTTCTGTAATATATGAATTAGCATAAAGCACAGAATAGATCCTCACAAAGTCATTGAATAATTCACCCAGTCACTTTTTTCTTCAATTCCAAAGCCTGTCATATGCAGAAATAATATCAACCCCCAGAGATAATAAAGTAAATAATAAGACTCAGAGATGAGATTGTAATCTCATAAAAAATTATAAAATACACATTCATGATAGATTAATAATAAGTGGCATTTACTGACACTTACTTTGTACCTGCCATTGTTCTGAGAACTTTGTATGCCACAAACCTGTGACGAATTAGATCAACCATTAAATACATTGATTTTTAAAATTGAAGTTCTTATTTTGAATAATTTTAGATTAAAAGAAAAAATGGCCAATAAAAGAAAGAGGTAATTCCCAGATATCTCCCTTAACATGTTAGATGTAGATTAATGTATATTAGTCAGGTTTCTCCAGGAAAAGAATATATCCATTCTGTTTCTTTGGAGAAACTTTACAAATACACATTACATATGTATAATTATTATATTAATAATTTATATATTAATTTATATATATGTATGTAATATATATATGTATATGGAGAGAGAGAGAGAGAGAGAGAGAGAGAGAGAGAGAGAAATCTTTTTGCTTCTCCAGAGAACTCCTAAAAAACCGTGACTATATATAAAGACTCTTATTTTAATGAACTGGATCATGTAATTATGGAGGCTGAGAAGCCTTGTGATTGACAGTCTGCAAGTTGGTGACCCAAAAGAGCCAAAGGTATAGTTCTAGCTGAACTCTGAAAGCCTGAGCATCAGTAAAGCCAAATTCTGGTCCAAGCCCAAAGGTCTCAGATCCAGAACACCTATACTGCATACATTTAAGTCCCAGCACAAGGGCAAGATTGACATTTTTCAGTTTGAAAATTGTCAGAAAGCATGACTTCTCCTTTACCTTAGCTTTTGTTCTGTCCCATCTTTACTCCAAAGCACCATAAGACACTGCAAACTTGTCTTGCATACTCCCTGCTTTAGTCCTAGAATCGGTCATTTGTGCGAGGAACCCTGGTTCTACCTTGGGAGAACTTCAATAGGACGAAATCTAGCACTAGGTATATTCACTGATCCTGGAATGTTCTAGGTCCTGGAAAGCTTCTAGGCTCTCAGCTAGCAGATCAAGAAAGAATGAGTGAGCACTAACCCCTGTGTACCTACATATCTACCAGTTTTTCCAAAGGTAAACAGTGGTATCTATATTAAGCATGAGTTTACATTGGTATTTCCAACTCTTAGTCCATTACCACATGGATCATTCTAGGCTTTTCCCCGGGTTCATCCGTGACCTCCTTCTCAAACACTGGGAAGCCTTGTTTCTACCATCCTCCATCCTGTTCCTTAATTGCATTTATGAGGTGTCTATACGTGTAGCATCAGACCCTCAACCTGTACACTTTGGGAAACGGCTTTACCATCCAGATTCAAGCTCTGAAATTCAATTCTTTTTGTCTTTAGATTTTAAAAGACTCCACTCTTTTCTGAAATCGCTTAGGTCAGCACATTTTCCTCATCTTCAGAAAAGTGATTTTACATTATTTTGTCACATTCTCCATTTTATCTCTGTATCCTGTGGCTTCACAAATGATTTTTAAATTTTTCCTACATTAAGTTTCACTCTTTGTACTCTGAATTTCTAGATTTTAACAAATGCTTATGCAATTGTATATTTTGCTTATGTATCAGCTATCACTATAGTATTACATAGAATATATTCATAGCCTCTAAAAATACTTCTATGCTTTAGTTATTCATTCCCTCTGTCCACAACACTAACCCTCTGGTGACCACTTATCTGCTCACTGTCTCTGTCTCTGTCTCTGATAACAAATTTTATCAGATTTGGGGATTTTAGCCATTCTAATGGTATGTAGCACGATAACAGTGTCTTTTTGACTTGCAATTTTATAATGACATATATAGTTGAGCATCTTCTCATAGGTTTATTTTTGCCTTTTCCTGAATGTCATATAATTGGTATCATATTATATGAAGCATTTTTAAATGTACTTCTTCATTTTTTTGTCTGCCTATACATAAATTTTATATGTATACACACACACACACACACACACACATATATATTTTATTAGCTACACATGACATTACAATGATCTTGGCAATTCATACATTTGAATCAATTGGGGTATAAATTCTCATTTTTCATATTGTACAGATTGCAGAATTACACTTGTCATAGAGTCACCTATATACATACAGCAATCATAATATCTACTAAATAATGTGTTCTTAAGATTTATCCATGTCTTTGTCTTTGTGTATGCCTCATTGTCTCATTCTTTTTTATTGCCGAATAGTATTCTCATTGTTTGTGCCTGACACAATTTAACTACTAACATATTGTTTGAAAGATATATGAATAAAGGTGCTATAAACATTTGCAAGCTAATTTTTTTTAGCAGACATAAATTTTCAAATGAGTTGTGTAAATACCTCACCATCATGATTGCTAAGTCATATGTATTCAGCTTTGTAGGAAACTGATAAATTGTCCTTCAAAGCAGTTATGTGATTTGTCTTCCACAGCCATAAATTAGGTTTTAGATTTCTCCGTATCTTCATTAATAATTGGCAGGTCATATTTTGGTATTTTAGCCATTCTAATAGGTATGTAGTGGGATAACACTGTCATTTTGATTTGCAATTTTATAATGACATATATGTTAAGCATCTTCTCATATCCATTTGTTTCTGTGCATCTTCTTTAGTTAGGTATATTTTCAAATATTTTTCTTATTTTTAAATTTATTTGTTTTCTTATGGTAGAGTTTGAAGTTCTTTGTTTGGTTTAGAACAGTAGTCTTTTATCAGATATAAGTCTGACAAATACTGTCACTCTGTCTGAGGCCTGCCTTTTATACTCTTAACAGTTTTTATTTATTCGAATGCAGAAGCTTTTAATTTTAATAAAGCCCAATTTCTAAATTTTTCTTTCATATGAAAAGACATGAAATTTTCAGTGTTACATATAAAACTCACATAAAACCCAAGGTCACACAGACTTTCTCATACTTTATCTTCTAAAATTTTAATATAGCTGCATTTTACTTTTAAGCTTATGATCCATTTTTAGTAGATGTTCTTTTATCAAATTGAAGAAGACTCCCCTAATTCTGATTTGCTAAGTGTTTTTGTCATAAATGGACATTGAATTAAGTCAGTTTTTTTTCTGCAGTGATTAATGTAATTGTGTGTTTTTTCTTCTTCAGAATTTTGATGTGATGGAGTTTCAACAATTGAACCAGCATCACATACTTGGGTTCCTCCTGCTGAGTAGGTAAGAGAGGTGTGTACTACAATGCCCAAACTTGATGCTTTCTTTTTTCGAAGGTTATTAATTTTGACATTATGATATGATGTTATATTTTATTATATTGAACCATATACATATATTATGTAGAAGTAAATAAATATTTTTTCAAGTTATTTATTGCTCCTTTTGTGAGTTTTAGTAGTTTGTTTCCTTAAAAGAATTGGTGCATTTCATCTGTTATCAACTTTGTGGTCATAGATTTGTTACATTTTTAGTATCCGTGGATTAGGAATAAACCCTCCTTCATTTCAAATATCAATCATTTGTATCTTCTCTCTTTTTTCCTGGGTTAGCCTCACTGCATGTTCACCAGATTTATTGATCTTTCTAAAGAACCAGCTTTGGTTTCATTTATTTTCTCTATTGATTTCCTGTTTCAATTTAAATACATTGATTTCTGTTATAACTTTTATTATTTTTCTTCTGCTTGCTTTAGACTTAAATTGTTCTCCTTTCCTAGTTTCCAAAGGGAAAAATTGGATAATTGATTTTAGATCTTTTTGTCTTTTCCAATATACTCATCCAATGCCTTAGGCTTCACGATGCACTACTTTTAGTATATCTTGCAGATATTTTTATTTTCATTTTCACTTATTTAAAAATATTTTTAAATTTCTCTCGAGACATCTTGTTTGATCTTATATAAAAATATATTGCCCAATTTTCAGATATATGAAGGTATTGCAGCTCTCTTTATGCTATTGATTTCTACTTTCATCCCATTATAATATGAAAATGTACTTTGTAAGAATTCTGTTATTTTGTGTTTGCTGAGATGTTTATTATGGTTCAAATTTGATCTGTCTTGTAGAATGTTTCATGTGAGAATAAATTTAATTTATATGCTGCTATTATAGATGCAATATTCCAAAAATGTCCACTAGATTAAGTTAGCTAATAGTGCTATTCAGTTCAACTATATTCTGCTTTGTTGCCTAATAGAACTGTCAATTATTATTGAGGTGATGTTGATGTAATAACTATAGTAGCAGCTTAATTGGTTTATTTCTCTTTATTTCTTTCAATTTTTATATATATTGTTTTTATTTGCTGTTTTTAGATGTTCATGACAGTAGTGTGTATTTTGACGTATTATTCATACATGGAATGCAACCCATTCCAATTGTGATAGCTCTTTCAATGTTTATCTCATATATTTTAATGTTCTTTCTAAGAAATACACATTTAGGATAATATCTTTTGAAGAAGTGATACATTTTATCAATATGTAAAGCTGTTTACCTCTGGTAACATTTCTATTCTGAAGTCTTTTCTGTCTGAAATTAATACAATTACTCGGGCTTTCTTTTATTTTCAGGCTTTTATATTTTTCTGTATCTCTTTAGTTTTAATGTATCTGTATTTTTGTATTTAAAATGAGTTCCTTATATACAGTAAATTGCTGATTTTTATTTTTTTATTCATTCTGAAAATTTCTAACTCTAATTGGTGTACTTACACTTGACATACAATCAGATTACATGTGTAGTTGCATTGATACCTACTATGCTTGTAACTGCTTTCGACTTGCTGTATTTTTTCTTTGATTCTTTGTTCCCCTCACTATCATTCAGCCTTCTGTAGTAGTTTGTTGTTGTTTGTTTTTTAGTGCTGGGGATTGAACTGAGGGGAACTTAACCACCGAGCCACATCACTATCCCCCTTTTTGAAAAACAGAGTCTGGCTGAATTGCTCACAGCCTCACTAAATTGCTGAGGCCGGTTTTTAATTCATGATTCTCCTGTCTCAGCATTCCCAGCCACTAGGATTACAGGCATGTACCACCATGCCCAGCTTGCTGTAGTTTTAATTGAGCATTTTTATGATTTTATTTATGTCCTTCCTTAGTGTATCAACTGTACTTCTTAACAAATTTGAGTTGTCAATCTAGAATTTACAATATAAAGTGTAAACTAATCCAAGTTCAACTTTAAAGAAGTCTATGCCAGTTCCTATTGTAAAAGCAGATACACTACACAGGATTTGCCCTTTCATTGTGATATTATTAGCTTTCGTTTGATTTACTCTTACACTGTAATAATATGCAACATTGTGGGTACTATTATAAATAATTATAATTTTATGAAAAAATAATTCTAAAACAAATAATTACATTTCAGATCAATTAAACTTTAAAAAATATTTTATTTATTATGTTTTATTTTTACTTTTTTTGGTACTGGAGTTTGAATGCAGGGGCACTTAACCACTAAGCCACATCCCCAGGCCTATTTTGTATTTTATTTAGAGACAGGGTCTCACTGAGTTTCTTAGATCCTCACTTTAGCTGAGGCTGGCTTTGAATTCGTGATCCTTCTGCCTCAGCCTCCTGAGCTGCTGGGATTACAGACATGCTCCATGGTCCCTGGCAAGATTTCACTTTTACCTTCATGGTTTGCCTGCTGAGGTACTTTAAATTTTTTTTCTATGTAAATTCAAGTTTCTGATGCACTGCCTTCTTTCCATCTGAAGGGAAGAGCTACTGATTAATCTCTCCCCTACCCCCTGAATATTACTTTTGTTTTCTAAGAAATTGTACTTATCCTTCATATTTGAAGAATAGTGTTACCAAATATATAATTCTACATTAGTAGCAATATTTTTCTTCAACTTGTTAAATATTTCATTCTACCTATTGTTTCCATGCTTTCTGATACAAAACTCTGTAATTCTTATCCTTGTGCCTCTAGAGGTCATGTTTCCAGCCGCTCTCTTTCTTTTCAGATTTTATTCTTGGTTTTCTGCATTTTTAATATAATATTCCTAGATATGGAATAACCCCCTATGCCCCACCACTTTACTTATCTCATTTGCTCTTTTCTGAAATATCTAAATCTGTAGTTTGATGATATTAATTTTGGAAAGTTCTTAACCAATGTCTCTTCAAATGTTTTCTGCTCTGTTAGCCCTTTCTTTTCCTTCTTGTATTCTAATTGCTGCCTTTTGATATTGCCTCACCATTTGGAGATACTCTTTCTGTTCTTGCCTTTCCTTCTCTTAGGAGCACATCTATTGACCCATCTTCAAGCTCACAGCTTATTTCCTGAAATGAGTCAAGTCCCACCAACAATCTCATCCACAGCATCCTTTTCTTTTTTTGCTTTTCTTAGCATTTCCTTTTGATCCTTACTTAAACTGTCCATCTCTCCTTAAGTTAACCATCTATTCTTTAATGTTACTTGGATTTTTATTAGAGTCCTTAATATATTAATCATAGTCATTAAAAAAACCTGACTGATATTTATACCTATGATGAATCTGAGTCAGGTTCTGGTGATTGCTGTATCTCTTTAGACAGTGATATTCTTGGTTTTTAGCACTGATTTTTTTTAAGGTTGCACAGATTGCATTGGATAATAAGCAGGCCAGAGATGAGAACTTTGTTGAGAGGATTTATGATAATTATGGTATTAAGGCTAGTAGTTGTGTTATGGTTACTGTAGTGACACCTGATAGAAATTTCACATTTCTCTAATGTCCTCGATTTTTATCTCATGTCTTGACCTTGGGCTTTTTAAAATACTGCTCCCTTTAAATATTTTGTGACTGGTAGCTCTTGCAGCTGTAATTCATTATTACACTAAAGTCCACTTGGATGATAAACATGGGAGATGGAGAACATCCTATAACCTGATTAAACCTCCTTGCTATATGGTACTGTATTTGGAAGTTGTGACTTTCACAAGTGTTTCTCCAGTGATGTAGATTTTTTGTTTGGTTAGTTGTTTTTTTAATTTCTTCTTCCTTCTACACCCTTTCTTGATTGTGGTGTCTCAATCTATTTCTTTGAAACGCTTTTGAATTTCTTATAGCTTTCTCTTAAGCTATAAGAAGCAAGGGTGAGAAGAATTCCTTTCTTGCAGTAGAATAAATCACTGATAAGTCATCATCCTTTGAGTATAGTATTTTTTTAATGAAGAAATCTCTAGAATATTTCCCAAATATTTTTCTTTTTCTCCCACTATCATTGCCATAAAGGATTCTCACTGGGCTCACTCACCTGTGAGAACTCAATAGAATTCTTGTATGTAAAGCCTCGAAAGTGTGAAGGTGCCCTATGTCTGCTGAATCAGGAGTTTCTCCTCCTGGTCTCACAAGTCTATACTCAGCCTTCCACAATTCAAAGTACCTTTTACATGTTCTTACTAGCTTATTGCTTCCAAGACTTCTTCTCCAGGTAAGAGTTCTGTTTTCTGACTGTAGTGAAGTCTGTCCCTCCAGAGTTCAAGGTAGGATGTTGCCTTGTAACCTCAGTTCGTGTTGGGTCCAAGCAAATCTCAGTTTCCTATTGGGTCCAAGAAAAATCATCGATTTTCAGTTTGCTTAGCTTTTCCTGGTTGTAGAACAGGACAGTGACTTCTCATTTTTTTTTTTTTTTACATACAACAGCCAAAGCAAAAAATACTCAACCACTTTATAACTTGCTGGTATCTTCTCTCCTTTTCTGAAATTAAAAGCTAGAGAGCTCACCCAGCTTAGCCTACCTAGGTCATGTTCTGAGACCTGTGGACTTGCTGAGTCACAGTTGGATCTCAGACTGTCTGATTCTGGTAGCCACGATCTTAACCACTATGGTATCATTGCCTTTATGTTGTATTAAAAAAAAAACACTATTAAAGATATGAACAAAATTACATTAAAATAATGAAACGAAGTGTCTAACTATGGGAACTAACTATACAGAGAAACTTATTGTACAAGGTGACACATGAGATGATACAAAGGGTGAATCTACCCAGCAAGGGAGGGATGGAATTTCTAAGAAAATAAACAACAGATGTAAAGGCATAAAGATACTAAAAAAAGAATGTCATTTCTTCAGAGTCAATTATTAAAGTAGAGGGTATACATTTAAAACAATGCTGAATCGGAATATAGGCTCTGTGGCTTCTGTAAAGCTGTCCTCATAAATGTGCATGGAATTTATACTATAACTGAAAAAAGAATCAAAAGTTTATAAAGTGAAATGGCCCCAAGTGGGTGACAGATGGGTTCATCTAAGAGACTGTAACAGCAAATAAAATACAAGGGATACGTGTTTATTTATGTGAAAGTTTATATATAATTGATTCTCTGTGAACAAAACCAAACCAGCAAAACACAATCTCTAAAGAGGGTGGCTCAAACCTCTCCACACTCTCTCTGCCACTTCCTAACATTCTCATTAGTCCCAGTAGCCAGAGGAGAGAGCTTTTCTGAGAAGTTTTCTCTATCACTGACAACTGACAGCCCAAAGATTTCAACTCAAGAAAAGGTTACTTGTTTATTACTTACCTAAGAAATATTATTATTTATAATGAAGCCTGTCCATTGCTAAAACTCACAATTTAAAAACGATAAGTAACATATCCTCAAAATATTCCTATAGAAAATAGTTGAACATGAATTTCAGGGGAAAATAAATAAATCATCAATGGGCAGCATGTTTGCAAGGTGCTTCCAAGTACACTTGTTTAGAAAGAAGTGACTTAGGATATTCACCAGCGTATACCTTACACAGGTGGAAAGTACTGTTACCTCTCCCCCTAAATTTTAGAAACAGCTTTGGCACTGTTGTGTAGGTCTCAGCAATGTTCTTCTAGATTTTTGCAGATCAATTTATGGCAAATGGAATTTTGTGTTCAAGTCCTTATCTGGCTGCTGTCCTGAAACTCATTTTTCTTCATATTTTTTTTTCATATCCATACATATTGCTATTAGCATTGTAAAGATTTCCTACTTGTCTGTGTTGACCTCAAATAAAAAGTACAACTCAAAGGAAGGAGTGCGAATTCCCTGCTACTTCTAAGTCTTGTACTTCTTTCTGCCATCTTTAACATGAACCCTGACACTTAAAAATTCTGACAGAAAGTCCAGTACTTAAATAATCAAAGAGGATACAGTGTTGCTCCTCCTTCATGGTATATATAATCTAAGGGATGTTAACTTACTCATCTAATCCAACTCAGTAGCCAGCAACTTCAAATGAAAAGCAATTCCAAACAAAACTTTTGAGCAGATTTTTAAAATATATACTATTCTCAGCAATTGTAACAGAAAGTTGGGACCAAAAAAAAAAAAAAAAAAAATCACCCAGGCTGCCTGGTCTTTATTCTGTAAGACTGGAAGTGTCTGACCCAGCAACTCTGACTGTAAGTTTCCAGAAAAGGTGTGAAAAATTCAACTAGGCAAGAAACCAAACTAGGTAAACCACAATAGAGTGTTAAAATAAGATAAAAGGAATGGGCAGAGGTAGATACAGGAAATGAGAGCACATGAATGATAAGGCTGGGAGGGGAATAAAGCAAGAAACAAGAATCACCTATTAAGTAACTACTGAGCATTACATTTAAGACATGAATAGTTAAGAAAAATTGGTCTCTCTCTCTCTCTCTCTCTCTCTCTCTCTCTCTCTCTCTCTCTCTCTCTCTCCCCCGCCCTCCCTTTATTGATACATGTGGGAAAATGCTCATTTTTAGAAGAGGGAAGCCATATGGCCAAGTCAAAGCTCAGAGGAAATCAGTATTTCAAGCTCCATCAGAGTAGCAAGACTAGATATACAATCATCATTAAACAAAACAGATAATAATAATAGTTCCACTTGCAATGTAAAATGTAATTAGTGTCTGCTTTTGTAAATAACAAGTTTAGTTTCAGTGGAACAAAAATAAATAAAACTATAAAATGGAAGAAATCTTAAATTACCATGTTAGTGAAGTATGAATAGTTTTAAACAAGGGAAAACTCTCAAATTATTATATTATTTAGTGTGAAATAAGTTTGTTTGTTAAATGGTAATTTGTCCTCAATGACTATTATATAAAATCTATAACAGCGTGTAACATATTCATTGGATAAGTAATTATTTGATCTATCAAATATTAAATGAAATATTTAAGGTAACTTTAGGCAATTTCATGAAGACCAAGGAGAGCATCCAAACAAAGAAGGAAATTGTAAGAATTTAAAGAAATGTGAATATGATAGGTCAAGCAGCCTTTATCTGCTAGAGGATTTTGCAAGAATAAACCTATTTAAAGAATAAATTTATTGCAAATCTCACCCTACTGTTTCTGTGGTTATAATGAGACTCATTTAAATGAATATTTGATAAATGCATAAATGAATAAAGATGAAATGAATAAACGAATGGAAAAGGAACATAAATACTAAATGGTAGAAATTAAATGAATAATTCTCTTGAATAAATCAGCTTCACTTGAGTTTGCTAGCATTTCATATAGAATAATATCGTCTCAACTGGTAATTTTGAATGGACCATGGTAAAGAATTTATCTATTGAGAAGTATATAAATTTATGGCTATAATCAATATATTCTTAAATATAATTTCTTAATTACTTTTTATTTGGAGTGCCTAAACACATTATATTTAATTTTTTTTTCACTGAAGTGGATATTTAACACGTCTTTCAGTAATTCTTTTAACACTGAGGCTACTTATGTTCCTGGGAGTTCTACTTTCTCCATGTGTTTTCTTCTCAGAACATTAAACATATTAGCCTAATTATCCTCTTACTGTCATTCTTATCCATCTGGAACATTTCCAATTGTCCTTTCTATGGTTATTTTTGGATTAGGTCAAGACAAATTATATCGAATCCCAGTCACACTGGGGTGTAGAATAGAACAGATATTTTGTGTTTGTGTTCCAAGCATCCAAGATTTTTTTTTTAAAAACTCCTAATCTTTTAAAGGGGGTATTTTTAATAAAACTTCCTATTTTTAACCACAAAGAAAAGAGGTAACTAGCATTACTGAAAAATCAGACTAATGAATATTTTGTACACTCTTCAGTTTCCATACATTTAAGATTCTTGAGAAGTCATCTCTTGATGAATAAGTTTCTCAGATCCATCTCTAAGGAATGCATGAGTTCAGTGTGTGAATAGGAGGATGGTTATTTAGAGTTATATCATAAACTTTTATATCTATGAAGAGTTTTAAGAGCTGAAAAGATAAGAGTCTTTTTTAAAACTTTCCATTTTAACACAATGATTTTGTTTTATGCACCAATTAATTTTAAATAGTGCAAAGGTAAATTAGCCTGGTTCACTCTGAAAGAGTTGCCAATGCAAATTAGTGGGCTTTAAACCACTTGAATTTTAAAATTTTAGTTTAAAAATAAATTTTACAAAATTCTAATATTAATATACCAAATTAGAAGGTGTTTATTTTTTGAAACCCTACCAAATTAGTTTGTGGGAAACTGTCCCTCTGCCAGATCTATAGTTGGCTGACTATACAATTACAAAGAGATTTTATAAGTTTTCTCTAAAGATTTTAAGTGTAGAATAATCTATACATTTTTAAAAGAAACTTCTTCAAAACAATAAGAGAGGTAAATAGGGAGCCTACATCCTGGGAACAAATCTTTACCCCTCACACTTCAGATAGAGCCCTAATATCCAGAGTATACAAAGAACTAAAAAAATTAGACAATAAGATAACAAATAACCCAATCAACAAATGGGCCAAGGACCTGAACAGACACTTCTCAGAGGAGGACATACAATCAATCAACAAGTACATGAAAAAATGCTCACCATCTCTAGCAGTCAGAGAAATGCAAATCAAAACCATCCTAAGATACCATCTCACTCCAGT
>NW_026000075.1:7015606-7046516 GCF_001458135.2 Marmota marmota marmota
ACAACAGACACTAGTATGGCAATATGTAAATCAATGGATGTGTAACTGATGTGATTCTGCAATCTGTATACGGGGTAAAAATGGGAGTTCATAACCCACTTGAATCAAAGTGTGAAATATGATATTTCAAGAACTATGTAATGTTTTGAATAACCAACAATAAAAAATTTAAAAAAAGAAACTTCTTCAAATACAATTATTAAAATTGTATTTCTTTTGTTTTTAATTTTACAACTAATACACTCAAAGGGTTATTTAATAGGTATAAATTAAAATGTATAGCAAAATATGAATTTCTTTGAACACTTTAACCCAGACTTAATAACTGAAATATTTCCAGCACTCTTTTATTTGCATATACGTTCCCACCCTCTCTTCTGTGTCTCTCTTTTGTTTCTCATCATTTTTAAGTTTTATCATACATATTTTTTCCCTAAAAGATAAGTTATTTCTATTTGGTTTTTTTTAGTTCCATCCATGAAAGTAACATGTGCAATTTTCTGAGACTTATTTTTATTCAAAATCATTTTTTGAACAAAATAACATCTTTTTCTTTTTTATTAATTTGTATTTTAATATTTATTCCATTTCCCAAATGCATCATACTTCATTTTTCTTAGAAGAGACATTTTGGTTGTTTTTCTCATTCTTTCATTCAAATATTTACTAAACTTCTTATAGATAACAGGCACTATTTCAATATAAAATATTTTCTGTTTTCCTGGAGCTTATATTTTAGAGTCACACATATGTAACTATTTCTTACAAAGGATGTAGATGTTTAAATTTATAAGGGAAATGAAAATAAGTATTATATTAATATTAAATATGCTTTGCAAGTAGTTGAGCCAATTTTTACTTCAATTAATAGTATGTAAGAGTCAGTCAACCTTCTCTTCAGCTGTTCATATTGCCAGACTGTAGATGTTATCATCTTATTTTGACTATCTTAGTGAATGACTAGAATATCTCATTTTAATTTTTTGATCACAAATGAGATTGGCATCTTTTTTAGGTTTACTCACCATTTTATGTTTTCTGCTTAGTAAAATACATGTTTAGGTCTTAATGCCCTTTTTCTTATTGATTGTATTCTTCATGTTTATTTGGAAGAGTCTGTTCTTCATTCTTGGAAATACTTATTTATTGAAAATATATTCCCTTTTTCTTCATAGAGCCCTTTGTAAAGAATTATTTAAAAACTTTAAGTAGACCAACTAGTCAAAATTTTATGATAGGTTCTTTTGTTGCTCATTGAAAGAATCCTTTCCAATTCCTAAAGTATAAAGACCTTTTCTTATTTTTCTTTTAAGCATTTCAAAGGTTTGCCTGATGTCCTTATTATATATTGAATAGGTTTTTGTATATAGAGTAAAATAAGCACTCAATTTTATTTCTAATCCATATATGAACAAAATGAAGTATCCCAGAACTTTTTTCATAAAAAGATCCATGCTGTTTATAGAAGTTTGCAATAACACTCTTGTCAAAAACCAGGATTCAGTAAGTCATTGGTTAATTTTAGAAATCATTTCTTATTCTTATGCGAGTAAATCTTGATATAGAGCAAGTCACTTCACCTTTCTCTTTGCTGGGAGTGTCCTTGAGTCTTCCAGGATCTTTGCTTTCTCATATGTGTTTTATTTTACCCATTCTTAAAGTGAATTATTTTAGGTATATTTGAGGTACCTATAAAATGAATTATTTTAGGTATATTTAAGCATGATATTACAGGATATATACAGATAGTGATTACTATTTTGAAGAAAATTAACATATCAATGATCATTATAGTTACATGATTTTGTAACAGAAGAGCTAAAATATACTTATCTAGCAAAAATCCCTAAAACAATATATTTTTAACTCTAGTTATCATAGATACACATTAGGTTGATAGATTTGTTCATCCTACGTATTTACTTCTTTATATCCTCTGAACTACATGTTCAGATTTCCTTCCTTATTTTTTGTGCCCCCAATAATTGTTATTCCAGTCTCATCTCTGTATATTATTTCTTTTATTTTTTAAAACAAATTCTACATGAGGAGATCATGAAATATTTTTGTGTGTGTCTTATTTGTGACTTATTTCACTTATCATAATATCCTCAAAGTCTATCTATGCAACAGCAAATTGAAGATCTTTATAAATGAGAAATATTTATGCATACCGACATTCACAAATCACTTACCTTTAATCAGTTGTCCATCAACAGATACTAGGCTGTTTTCATTGCGGCTATTGTGAACAATGATGAAATGAACACAGGAGTCATGATATCTTTATGGATAGAGATTTCATCTCCTTTGTGTATATCCAGAGAAGGGATTGTTGGGTCATTTGGCAGTTCTATTTTAAATTTTTTTAGAAACTTCCACACTGATCCCCATAACGACTTCACCAATCTACATTCCCACTTATGTGCTTTCTCTATATTATTATCAAACCTTGTTCTCTTTTGTCTTTTTGGTGTGAAGTGATATCTTTTAGTGGTTTTGATTTGGGTTTCCATGATTTTTTGTGATGTTGACCATCTTTGCAGATACCGGTTAGCCATTTGTATATCTTCTTTGAAAATGTATCTATTCAGATCTTTTGTACATTTTTCACTCAGATTATTTGTTTTTCGGTTTTCTTATATGTTTGGTTGATTTTAGGGTTTTTTTTCATCAGTCTATTTTTTGTATTGAGTTTTCAGAGTTCTTTATAAATTTTGGATATTAGACTCTAATCAAATATGTGGTTTCCAAACATAAGGTCAAATATTTTTTGTCAACTGGATAAAGAGGCTATATATAAAATATAAAATACATAAATTAGATAATGGTGCTGGAAAAACTGAATTTCTACATACAAAAGAAAGAAATTGAATCCTAATTTTGTACCATGCCCCCAAATCAACTTAAAAATTTATAAAATACCTAAACATAAGTCCTGAAACTAGCATTTCTGAGAGAAAGCATAAATGAAAATATCATTAGCACTGTCCTTGGCAATGACTTCTGGGGTATCACACCAAAAGCTCAAGCGCCAAAAGCAAAAATAAATAAATAAGGAAGACTATAGAAAACTAAAATCTGCACAGCAAAGGAAATTATTTTTAAAATGAAAAGGCAAACTGCACATTTTGAACAATATTCCCTGAATAGATTTTAGAAAGAAAGATATTTTCTAGAATTTTAGTTACATTGGATCCTGTAGATAAATTTTGAGGTACTTGATCATTTTAGTGACAACAAACTTAAAAAAATTCTCCCTGTAAAATTTATCAATTTACTTCATATATTTTAAATTATTTTTGGAGACACAAATTTAAGATGTTCATTCATTCATTCATAAACTTTATCAAAATGTAATGACATTTTCTAAATTTAATAATACTTTTATCTTTCCTTATTTTCAAGTGTGTGGAATATGTATTTGATGCTAAGAACTTGGGAGGTAGCAAAAATAAAACAGTACCACATATTTGGAATATTTCAGGAATTTCTATATAGTTGATTTTTGTTTTGTTTTGTTTTCTAGGTTGATAGTAAGAGACAGTAGCAGAAGCAAAAATTTAAAGGGGCCCTAAAAGTTATGTTAACAAACTTGAATTTTTCTGGAAACTGACTCTGTCCACCTTGTCTCTCCCTATTTGCATCCGTGCAGGATGTGATCAAGGCTCATGTCACTGGGTCTTCTCTGTACATTCAGAAATGATGCACATTTTTCATTAACAATTTTACATTTATACTGCTTTACTTTTTTTCTAATATAGTAATTGTCTCAGTAAAAATACGGTTTTCTTAAAGACACAGACTTTTGTGTGGAGCCCATATACAATCTCTAGGGCTGATCTTCCGAGATTAAAGTCGATCCAAATTATTTGAAAATAATGGCTCGGAAATGAGCACGTGATTCAATTCTGGTGAATGGAATTCACGAAGAGTTTACTGGGAACTTCTAGAAAGACGTTTCTGTTCTGAAACTGACTAAGATGTTGCAATATCTGTCATAATAACTGCCTCAGGGTGAAAGGATAGGAAGAGGAATAGAATAAAGAGAATTAACAAAGAAAAAAAAACAGGAATAATTTGCTTAATTTAATATTTAAGCCAAGCCCTTCCTTGGACTTTGATATCTAGGAATTTCTAAATTTTTTTGGTCTTGCTTTTATTTTTTATTTTAGAAGACTAAAATTATATCTTTGTTATAATTATATTTTGTTTGTATTTTGCTGTTTGTAGTGAAGATGGAATTCAGAACTGTATTTCTTGAGGCACTTAAATGAAGTCAATTACATTTTTTAATCTTTAAGGTCAATTTACTTTTTAATTCTCAATTTTACTGTCAGCAAGGTGACAATTTATCACCATTTGTCCTAATTCAAGCTGGTTTATGCCTCTTGTCCCAGAAGGGTTATTGAAAGTTGTTTTTTCATTATCAAAATTGTCCTGATTTGGATAATAAATTCTGTAGTCACCAGGACCTGCTTCATGGATGTTCAAATAATATGGTGGATCAGGGTTTGATTGCTTATAAAGGTCTTTATCTTGGGATCAAAGGCTTTGAGGTTACCATCTTAAAATCCCTAATAATTATAAGGATTCATTGGAGCATGATCCAGGGACTACTAGGACAGCTCACATGTAAACTCACCTCTCACTATGTCTCTAGATTGGGTTCTTGGCCAGCTGCAATGCACTGTCATCCAGGAGCTTCTGTCACGCTCCACTCTGGTAAAGGCTAGCGGAAGAGCAAGCAGAGTTGAGGCTGTATAGCAAGTTTTAGAGCAGGGCTCCGTGCACCGGTGAGGGTATGGATTTCTTCTTTGATTTTTCCTGTGATGGATGGGGTGTGATCTTACATAGAATTTTTTACAACACCAAGACAGGTAAATAGAAGAAAAGAAGAAGATATTTTCCTTGGTTTTTGAACAAGGAGCCCACTCTTTCATTTCATAGTAGACCCTGAAAACTATGTAGCTAGAACAGGTACATAATTCTAATATATATTCTAATATATATTTATTACACAACACAGCAGATTCTGTGCCCATGATCCTCACAGTTAGCAAAGGAGGGACAGAGGTGGACATCAGAGCCTCTATGACACTCAATCATAAGATTACATTTCACATGACTTGTTATGAATGGCATTTGAATGGTGCACCCCTGGAGATGTACAGCACAGTAGTATAAGTACATTTACAGAAAAGCATCCTTTCAAGAAAAATATTTAAGATTAGTAAGAGTAAACCTAAAGAAAAAGTTATTTCATTTTCATCGAGATTCCTTTTAAAAGAGTGAATGATAGACTTGGTTTTATTTAATCAACAATTTTTGGAGACACTGAAGTTTTAAGTTATAAATAGAATATATCTTGAGTTATTTACAACTTGAAAATATTATGACTTATTAAAATATGTGTTACTATCATTGAAGTACATTTAAACTGTTTTTAAGGTTATAGACAATAAATTTGATATGGATGACTTACCACCCATCATTTGACAACTGAGGAAACCAATTCTTCAATAATTGGTTTCTTTAGTCTCCACATTTTTATCTCTAAATCAAATATATTTATCTCTAAATCAAATATCTCATTTTATTTTTACTGAACCATTCATAGACTTAGTAGTTTATATTTTAAGATATTTAAAACTCTGCATTTTTATGTATATATGAAACACTTTTACTCACAATAACAAAGTTCAAGGTTTTTATAATCAAGCTAAAGGGAAAAGTTTATTAAATTCTTTTAAAAATCAATATAACTTCCCCAAATCTAGGAAGACAAAATAATGATAAAACTGCCCTAGTTCTTTATAGAAAAGCAGTCTTGAGCAATAAAACATACTATCATCTTATAATTCTGATTAGGCAAATGAAAAAATTGTTAGCATCTTTGATAGGGAAAAAAGATAAATAGATCTCTGGAGAATACTCCTTAAGACTTGCTGACTGCTAGGCTATGAATCAACGTGGAAAGGGAGAATGGTTGTAGTGTTTGAAATATATAAAGTGCTCTTCACATGATATATGTTAATTGAGTTAGAGTCTCACCTCACATAACTTAATTGGAGAATGATAAAGGTCATTAAATTTCAGGATGACTGTGTGGATAGCAGAATGATGGAAAGACAGGGCAACAAGAAAATGTGCAATATGATAACACTGAGATCAAAAATAGAACGAAGATGAATTCTGCCTGGAAATTTTGCCAATAACTTAGGCAGGAAAGAAGGAGATCCCACTGTCAGTACATCCCACAACCCACTTTTGAAGCCCTTATAGTCCTCGGCCATTCTCTCCTCTCCGCAAAGAACAAATCATCTTTTTCCATGAATAAAGTAAATTCTCTCAAAAAGTATATCAAGAAGAGAAAATAGTCCTTTTTTCCAATACTGAACATTTGGATTAAATTTGAATTTTTATAAAATGGAAATTTTAAAGAGAGGCACATATAATTTAGAATACAACAACCTAAAATTATTGAAATTGATTCATGATTTAAGTTCAGTTTGTCTGCGTTTCTCTATAGTTTGGACTGATGTGAATAGAAACATATCTATAAGCAGTAAACTACATGATTGATGTCTTTTGTAAGTGATAAGGACTTTCCTGAGCCCTTACTCTTGGATATGAGAATTCAGCATTTATATGTGCATTTCATAAATCTCAATAAGACTTATGAATTCTGGACTAAACTCAGATAACCTCCCTGTCAACATCTCTGTCTTTATAAGCACCTGTGTATTCAGGCACTTCCCAGAAAAGCAAATCAGAAGTAGGAAGTAACCTTAATTTTCAGGTTCAAAAATTAAATAAAAAATAAATAATACCAGAAAATAAAAAAATACTAATGATACTTCTGTGTTAAACCATTTTTGAAAACAGATATAAAACTGACTTAGGCTGAGGCAGGAGGATTTCTTGAGCCTAGGTAGGAGCTCAGGGTCTGGGAAACCTAGTAAGACCTTGTCTCAAATAAAACAAACATAAAAAAAAACGACTTGGGAAAACTTATGTTAAATCTATTCAAAACACACCTTCTTTATGACACATTCAGTTGTTTTAGTTATTGATTTTTAAGTTATTTTTGTTTTGAAGAAGCTTAACAGTAGATTCTAAGTCTCATTTGGGTGGGATTATAACCTCTTGTTCAGTTCTATGGACTAGAGAGCCTAACATAATTCCTGAGTAAATTAATAAATCTCTACCCAAAATAAAGATTTTTCTTTAAATAAATAGCAGGATGATAAGTAATAAGACTTAAATTCTAATATAAAAACAGCAGCAAAAGTAAATGTGTCTGAAGATATTTTCTTTATTTAAATTATAAGAAGATGATGAATGCTGATGTGTTAGCTTGATATTTATGGAAACTAATCCAATAAGAATATAAGCATTGTTAATTTGTCATCTTCAATATTTTCTTGTTTAAACTGACAGAGATTTCATACATAATAAGCTCTACTCTGAAACTCTGATAGAGTACTTGGATTTACATTTATAAAACCAGACATTCACTATATCAACATAGCCAGAATTATTTTTAAAATGACTTTATTTCTAATCTATTTACCAAACACAAATTTACAATCTCTTCCACTAAGCAGACCCATTATTTGAGATAAGCGGGTTTTTTAAAAAAAATATAGAATTTTTACATTATTCATGTAACCTATAAAGGACATAGGAGGACGTAGACCTCTTTCAGTCTGAGATACTTCTTAGGTGGAAGGAAAGTCAGCAGAATTGCCACAGCTCAGCTGTCATCTGGTTAGCTTTTTAAAGAAAGTGTTGATGTTTAAGCCCTTTTCTGAATGCCAAGACTCATTGTTTTAAGTATTCAGCTGTAAAGCTATTGCTAAAGAATGACACAGGGTGCCATTACCTTTCTCCTGAGAATGTGTTTGATTTATAAAATTAACTTGAGTTTAAAATAAGAAAATTTTCTGGTCAGCATTTCATTATACCAGCAAATACTTGACATCAAACTTGTGTAATATTTTTAAGCTTATCAATTTTTCTTCAAATACTGTTCTTGCATTTTTTATTTTGTACTATTCATGTAGAAAACTTCTTTTAAAGGGACTATGGCCTGAAAAGGGGGAAATATTTTAATGTCATTTTTGCTGAAGACTAGTTCACTTATTCTTATCTTACTGGGCTTATTCTTCACACATTCTGAAAGTTTCTAAGAAGAGAACTATATTAAAATAATTATATAAAAATAGCAATTAATGATTAAAATATAGTTTCCAGGTTTCTATAAAATGCACATCTTTATACTATAATATAATTTTCTTTATGTAAATTCACAGGCATTTTATTACTGAGTACCCACATTTTTTCTAGCTACGACTGATACACAAGTTGCTCCAATAAGATGTTTCCTTTCTGATTTATATGTAAGCCACACTCATATTTTTCTTGCTTGATTTTGTGAAGTTTATTCACCAACTAGAATTTGGCACCTTTTTCATTTATTGATTTGTCCTTTCTGAGACCTCAGTGCAACTTCATGGTTCTGTGATCTGTGCCACCATGTGTCTGTTACCTCAAGAGCTTTCATTTTTCCCACTTGTAACTTTGAGCGAGTTATTCAAGGTCTCTGTGTGTGTGTGTATGTGTGTGTATATTTTCTTTACTTAAAAATAAAGATTGCAGCCAGGAGTAGTGGTGCACACCTGTAATACCAGTGGCTTGGAAGGCTGAGGCAGGAGGATCTTTGCTTTCAAAGCTAGCCTCAGCATAAGCAACTCAGTGAGACCCTGTCTCTAAATAAAATACAAAATAGTGCTGGGGATGTGGCTCAGTGGTTGAGTGCTCCTGAGTTCAGTCCCTGTACCTCCCCCCACCAAAAAATAAAATAAACATCACAAAATTACATACGTGCAAGATTATTGTGAGCATTAGAAAGCTAAAAATAATATTCATCACTTAGGAAGAATCAAGCCGTCATTATCCTTATTGGAGGCTTTCAATATTATTTTCTCCATAGAGATGCCTCCACTTCACAATGCTCTCTTCTCCTTTTGGATATTTGCTGAATTTCTATATTGTCACATATAATTTTTATTTAATTATGAAATAATTTGCGTCTAAGTCTTGTTTCATCATGTCAATTGCAAACCCCTCGAAGACAACTTATTTTACTTGGGGTTTATTTTCTACAATATTTGGGAACAGCATTTGGAAAACATTTAATAAAATTTTTACTATTAATGACAACAATATTTATTATCATAACAAAAGAAGCAGCATAATATTGTCTGACGGTTGAGTCCACTGTGTCTCTATTAATCCTTACAGCAATACTCTGAGATGGATCCTATTTTTAAACCCTCTTACCAATAAGATTTGGTAACAGAGATTTAGAAATTTGAGCAACTTCCTCAATGTCATTTGATCACCAGTAAGTGTTGTCATGGATGTGCCTGTGTGGATTATCTCAAAAGCACAAGTCACAACACTTTTGATTCTACTTTCACATTTTTGACAGTCCCAGAAATTCCCATTCTTGAATCATGGCATAAGTTCTGCACCAAAGTACCACATGTCAATTTTCTATTGCGCTAGGGGGAAAGAGGTGGTGATTAATAATAATTTGAAGCTATATCTCCCTCTGCAGACTATTTTCTTCTCAGTTAAAGGAATTAATGAACTGGAGTCAATCAACACCATATAAATGGTTGTCTTCATTGGACTTTTATATTTGTAATTTTTTTCTATGATATTTGTATGATGACTGCTTCATTAAAGTGAATCTCTTCCAGAGTATCGTTTCCAACTTTTTAACATTAACATGTTATAATAAAATCATCAATTCTATGGAATATTGTTAAGTTTGGAAGATACTTTAGAGAAAACCATCTCCTGTAATATTCTTGTCAGTGAGGAAATTGGGGTTAAAGAAGGGTCCTTCACAAGTATTTTACAGAGTGACAAACTGCTATCATCTGACTTCAAAGTACAGAAACCACCAAAAGTGTTTTTTTTTTTCCTTTTCTCTTTCGTCAGTAATGCTTAGGTGAAATGCCTAGATCATCAGGGAATCTCAGCTCCACTTGAACAAAGAGCCGGGTTTCTATCTTATGTTCTTCCAATTCTATCTACAGAACTTTCATCTTCTCCATGCTAGAAGATTAGGGATGCCTCAAACACATCCCTACCAATGGAAAGAGGAAAGAGAAAAGAGAACATGTAATGGATGTGTCCAGGGGTCAAAAGCTCAGACCCAAAAAAGCACATGACCTATGCACTTAGTATTGGTGAGTTTCATCAGTCACATTTCTTCAAATGAGACCACAGAGCACATTCTAGGTGGGCAGCCACATGCCTAGGGACAATTTGAGAACTATAGAAGCAGGACACTGGACTTTGATGAATAGTTGGAAGTTCTACCATGGCTCATTAAAAATGTAAATGGAATACCTACCCTGACAAAATCATCATTTATACTATTTTATTTTCAATAAACATAAACTATGCTTATTGTGTATGTGTAATGTCCATATTGATTCAATGTTGTATTTTCTTATATATATTGTTTAGTTGCTGTGTTAGTGCAAATTGTTTACTACTAAAATTTTTGAAAATAAAATGGTGTTTGTCATAACTGTTTTACATTTTAAGGACAATTGAGTTTTCAGGGAGTTACATTGTCAATGATTTATTTTAATTTATGTAAGATACAAAGAAAGAAATATATGCCTAATATGTTAAGCATATTGTGTATTATTTTGGAGATAAAGAATATAATAGAAGCATATGAGAGATTGTGTCATTCATGAAGATCCAACTCTCTGAATCACAGACTATAAGTAGAGGCATCCATATGTGTGTGGGTGGCATGAATAATTTCATTGGTAACCATGGTGAAGCAAATTGTCCACGCTTGTAGTAAGAGCACAATGAACGGAAATGTCTTATTTATACTCTTCACACTTCTAGCAGTGATTCTTTACAATGCCTACATTTTATGATAAAATCTAATAAAAAATAAACTAAAGGGGCTCAAAATTAGATCATTGTTGGCATTCTGAATCTATAACTGCAAGTACTTAATTCAAAATTCTCAGCAGAACTAGAGAGAGTTATGACACAATGGCAGAAGACAAGGTACAGTTAGGTTCATTCTATCTATCTATCTATATATATATACACATATATATGTATGCATATATTCATTTTGGGGATAAAATAATTTTCAATTTTGCATATAGTTTCAAGGAATTCTTTAGAGTTTTTCATTTGTCTAATGATTTCCTCTAGCTTCCCAAAATTTACTTACCTAAATTATTGATTTTATTAATTTGAATATTCAGTGTTCACATGGAATGTGAGTCAAATAGGAATGTAGGCAAAAAATGCATTGTGATAAATAATTACTTAGAAATTTGTGACTATCGATGGAATGAATGTATAGGAAGTTTATCACTGAAATATAAATAATAACAAAAACATATTATAACCTATTCACATTCATCATAAGTTTTATAAATTCAGAGAGCTAGGATAATAAAGTCTAACTAAATATCTATCGAATGAATGCTTGCTTCTAAAGATGCATCCATATACAATTGATTTCTCTACCAATTATTATTAAATCTTCTATTACTATTTTTTTTTAATTTCTGTAATGAAATACCTGTGATTAATCAAGTTAAAAAGAAGAAAGTTTTATTTTGGCTCACAATTTTGTAGGTTCCAGTTCCAAATTAGGCAAACCCTTTGTTTTGGGCCTTTTGAAGATATACCAATGGCAATGGTTGGGAGCACGTGACAGAGTAAACTGCTCATACCATAAGCCATGAAACAAAGAGGGAAAGAAGGCAGGGAGGAGACGGGTCCCAGGATCTCCTTTGAGAATATGTCTCCAGTGAACTACGAATCTTCCAGAAGGCCGCACCTCTCAAATGTTCCACCACCTCCCAGCAGGTCCGTCCTGAGGAACAAACCTTAAACATGTGAACCATTGAGGAGCACTTAGCACCCAATTGATAGGTGCTGTCTATTGTTACTTTTGGAATCTGAGTGACATGAATCAGAATCCTGCCCTTATCATCTCCGAAAAAGGTGTGTCTCTTGGTTAAGTGATACAAATTATTTGGTTCTTGCTGGGCAAAAAATGAAGTATTTTTTTTAATCTCCACAACCTCCCCTGTGTCTAATTAAATATCTTGTACAATAGACAGATGTTTGTTATATTGATCTGAACCCCAAATAGAGGATAAAAGTAGATATCAGGATTATTCAAGAGGAAAGTATTCCTTGGTCTATATTATCTGATCTCTTAATTGAAAATTCTATTTTTATTTTCTTTTGTGGCCTGAAATCCCAGGTAATGATCCTAAAGTCCCCAATCCATTTGTGTGCAGAGACTGTCTAAAATGAATATCTATGCTTTTCCTTAGGAACTGAAGTATTTTGGCAGTTGTTCAAATCACTAGATGTGCTATTAGAATAGCACAACTGATTCAGCAGTTTCATTCAGGTGCAAGTTCGCCTAATGTTGCAGGCCTCCTGCAATAATGTAGAAATATAAGGAAGAAATTCAGCGGTTACAGCAGTTATATAGTCATTAGGAATAGGCTCCATAGTGACTTGAAGTGATTTTCTTAATTATAATTTCTCCCTTTTTCATTATACTTGAGCCTTAAATTATAACTGACTACCTTCCTTGAGTTCACAACAGGCCTCATGCAGGCCTTTAAGTATGTATAAAGAAGAAAACAGATGTTGATTCTCTTCTTCACCTAAAACATGAGTAAGAACAACATGATTAGCACAGAAAATAATATCAGTTGCATTTGCCAAAATCCTGTCTTCCTCACAGTCTTTTCAATTTTTTATTTATTGCTTGAAAAACATTTTTACCCATTAAATCAGTGTTCATCTTGTTTATATATTATGCCACCTGAAAAAGCATTAAAATATAATACTATAGCCACATGCTTCATCAATTTAGATTATAAGTATGCTCATATCTATTTTGTGTTCATGGTGGCTTAAATGTCACTAGCATTAGTTGTAGGAAGTCTTGTATCTCTCTCTTCATCCACCCCTCCCTGAACCATTGTTTAAGCCTACAGACTTAAGCATCCAGAAAGTCTTCTTTATGTTACTTCTCATGGCTATATGGTGTGACAAAGGAGGTTGGTATTGACTATTCCCATAGGCATTTTTATAATTCAACACTGAATTATAAAATGTTCTGCCTAGACTCAAAGAGTTCCCCAAATTTAGAGTCATAAGTCTCATAGTTTATAATTTGCTTTTGCTTAATGTACCTTTAATTTTTTGTTGTTACTTAGTCCTGAGGATCACACCCAGTGCTTCACATTTGATAACACTCTATCACTATGCCGTAAACCGAGCCCCTATAATTTGCTTTTAACTGCTCTCCAAAGCAGAATAGAGGACTCAATAAACTGAGCTCCAAGGAACTTTTAGTCTCCGACTTATAACAAAACAGCATTGTCTCTCCCAACAAACTGTGAGGGTTATTTGTGACCTGAAGCATTCATTATCTTAGACTGCCCTTTCCTCATGAGATTCCGTTAAAGGGCCTGGTGACAGTATGCTAGTTAAGTGCAATGAGTTCCTATCTTTGAAATTCAGAAATAAGGAAATAGGTAATCTAGGTATGTTGGTGAAATTTCTCTTTTATGTTTTACTTTTTATTTTTATTTTATATTTTTATTTTTACCATTTTTGGTACTAGGAATTAAATCCAGCGGCATTTTGCCAGTCCTTTTTTTATTTTAAAACAAGAGTCTCACTAAATTGCTGTAGCTGACTTTGAACTTGGCATCCTCCTTCCTCGGCTTCCTGTATAGTTGATATTATGGGTGTTCACCATTGTGCTCAGCAAAGCAACTGCTCTTTAAATTTACATTCCAGAGGTGTCATAGAGTGATAGCATCTTTTGAATCAAAATCAGTTTTGTTATACATTTGATCCTTGGTAAAGGCACATTTTCTCACATTGTATGTGAATTTGATTTAGGAGATATTTTAAAATAATTATTGAGGTTTTGAAAAGATACAGTCTCTCAAATTTTAAAGTAATTAAGTATCTATGGATGTCAAACTTGGTGTACAATTGAAATATAGACTACATTTCTGCTATTTAACTATAGTAGTATCCTAAATGTTATAAGTAAAAATATTGTCATCTTTTGTCAGAATTAGTGAGGAATGTCTCATTTTCTTTCCCTGAGACTGTGATGGACTTAGTTCCTCCATTCTAAAACCTCTAATATGATAAAAGTGATTGTGTATAATTTTTAAGATGATACCATAGAAAGCACTGTGGCTTCCTGTCTGCTATTTCTCTTAGGTTACTCCTTCTGGAAGAAGCCATCACCATGGAGACACCCATGGGCAAAGAACTGAGCCTTTCTGAGAGAAGCCAGCAGGAAAGGAAGTCTCCATCAGTTGTACGAACAAGCCATTCTGAAGTTGGTTGGTCCCGTCTCAGTGGAAATTTGTAAATCTCATTATTTTTTGATGCAGGATTAGACTAGTATCATCTTCAAAAATGTTCTCCTTATACTAACGTCTACCAGTCTCAATGACTTATCCTGAATTGTAATACATTAGTTGATGAATGGCTTGTTGAAAATATTTTAAAATTAATTTATATGCTCTGTTTAGGGGGAAAAAAATCTCTTACAGGATATTCAGCTTGCATAAACTCACTACATCTCAACCTTTCCTTGCTCTGTTCTCAAACTCAGTGGGTCAGCTCATGAAGTAGAGAGAGCAAAGATGGCCACAAACTTTGACATCAGAATGAACTTTAAGGGCAATGTAATCCAACTTAATAACAATCTACCAGCCTGCACATAAACTACATCATCCAACCTAACACTCATTGTCTATGTTTGAACTCACAATCTCCAAGAAAAAGGCTTGGATATGCAATGAACTGTCACGTTTACAAAGTCTTCTTTGACATCAAGTGATAATTTTTATTCTTTTAAAGTTTGTTTAAATTTAAAGACAGCCCTATGGGAAAAGTTTAATTTCTCTTCACGAAGCAACTTTTGCCTTTAAAACTTATGAAAATCTGTTTTAATATGAACATTAATCGAATTAATTTTCTTATTTATTCATTCAACCACTTAAAATCTTATTGTATCTCTACTAAATGCAAGACCCTGTGATAATGTTTTCTAGGATTCTATAATTCATTAAAGACAAATCAAGTCAAAGAGGCAATATAATGCAAATGTAAATGATCACTGTAATGAAGAAGTACAAATACATTGTCATTTTCTGCATACTCTGTGAAAAATAAAACATGTTAACACAATAGGCCTGGGAGTGCTATCTTTAGATAACCCTGATTGTATTGTCAGGCTTTGGCTTGCACTGGGGAACTTGGATTTGGGGAGGTTGCTACCATTCACAGAACTCTGTAATAGTTCACTGTGCTTAAACTGTTAATGCAAATAAAATTTTGATGCTGATCGCTGCTTTTTTTTTCTGGAAATCTGGAATTTTGGTACATACTAAGCTAAAGGAGCTTATGTGACCAATATCCAAAAAAAAAAACCCCTGGGTAATTAGTACCTAATGAGTTTCCCTGATAAACAATACTTCACACAAATTATCACATAAATTGCTGAAACAATTAGGAAGGCCTCATGTGACACATTAGGGAAAGTCTCTTCAAACTAGTTTATCTGGAATTTGCTTTGTATACAATTCACCTTGTGGATTTTACTTTGTGTTCTTTTGCCATAATAAATAATAGCCATGAGTACACTATAGGCTGAGTTTTACAAATATTTTTAGCAAATCATTGAAATTGGGGATGGTTTGGGGGACCCTCTCAATCTTCTAGCATATTCTCTATCCCTTCAAACAATTTTGTAGATTCAAATTTTAGTCAGCCTTTGTGTTGCTGTGACTAAAACGCCTGACAAGAACAACTTAGAGAAGGACAGATTTTTGTTTGCTTATTTTTTCATATTTTATTGGTCTATTACAGTTGTACATAATGGTGGGATTTATTGTTACATATTTGTACATGCACAATATATATTACAATATGATTTGGCCACTATCACTCCCCAGTATTTGCTTTGCCTCCACTCCTCTCTCCCTTTGTCCTGTTCCTCTACTCTACTGATTTTTAAATTGTCATGAGGAACACCCTGGACCCCGCCTTATAGGCACCTTTCTTATGCATAGGACGAGTTTGTTTTGACTCAAGGTTTTAGAGGATTAGTCCATGGTCAGCCAACTCCATTGCTCTGGACCCAAGGTGAGGCAGAACATTGTGACAGCAAGATGTGGTGAAGGAAAGCATCTCAGGACATGACAGTCAGGAAGCAGAGAAAGTTCTCCAGGGACAAAAATAAAGCCAAAAGCATGTCCCCAGTGACCTACTTCCTCCACCTACACACTATCCACCTATAGTTACCACCCAGTTCAAGTGTATTAATCCACCAATTTGGTTACAGAACATATAATCTAATCATTTCAACTCTGAGCATTTTTTTCATGTCTCACATGTGAACTCTTGGGAGACACCATATATCCAAAGCAGAGCATCCTATTTAGAAAAACCTCTGAGTCATTATCATGTAAGATGCCCAAACATGTACTATTTTATTCCACATGAAATAAAATCATTTATGTGTCATCGTGATTCATATGACTAAATCTAGTATGCGCTATCTATTACTCTCATAAACGGCAATCATGTCTTCATTGAAGTTAAACAATATGTAAATTAATGTCTAGAATTTTGAAGAACTATAACTTGAACAATGAAGCTGCAAGATACTGTGATTTACTTTAAAAGGCAAAGAATTTAATATGCTAAATAAGGTTAGGCTCATACAAATTATGTTTGGTGAGCCCATGCTAGTTTCAAAGAATCACCACTTTGCTTCTCCTAAGACTTAGCATGTTCTAAAGCTGGGCATATAGTCTGACTACCTCTACTTTTTGTGAATCTTAATACACTTATCCATTATCACAAACAATGGTTCAAATTTCATTTGCAAGATTTTCAAACTTGGATTCATTTAGAAAGTTGGCCCATTTTGTAAGTCTAAATAAAATTCACCACTGCCAAACCATAGAAAGCTTAATAGAATTTGGATCAGCAATTATACTACATTCAATTTACCTTGATAAACTTATGGATATTTAAAAGATTTACCTACAAGGATATTTATCAACTATATACATCAGGGTACAAATTTAACTATTATATTAAGAGACCAAAATAAAAGATTTTTTTAATACAAGATAAAAGTTTTTCATATGAGCTTCAGTAGTCACAAGCAAACCTGACAGCCCCATGGGGCCAGTGATTCACATCTCTTCCATCCTGCACTCCCATAATCAACATGCTTCTCAAATGCTGGACTAAGAATGTTGTTCCAACTTAAGGCAGCATGTCTACCTTCCACCCTGAGAGGAGAGACCTGGGATGAGGGACAGTGAATGAAAGGAAAAACCAAGCCTACATATCATTTTTACCATATTTTCACTAGCACAGGTAAACAGCAAATGTGGGTTGAAGAAGGAGAGTTAAACAGCCACCACTAAATTGAAATAAAAACTGAGAGATTGTCCCTAGGGCACATGATGTTAAATAGAAAGTGATTTGAACCATTCTTGGTACACCTTGAGATCAAGTTCAGTAAAATGTGAGCTCTTAGAATCACCATAGAGAACAGTAAATAAATTGAAACAATAAACCAAGAAAGCTAGGAAGACTCAAAAACGAGGGGATAAAACACAATTAAAACATGAAAGTGAAAATAAGGAAAATGAATGCTGATAGGGCTCAATTTCCTCAGGAGTGGGAATGAAAAAAATGATGGCAGTATCAGAAATAACAGTAGCACAGAAGAATAAAATGATAGGGAAATAATAAAAGAAACCTGAAGAAATCATCGGAATATTAAGAGATGACCCAGACACAAAAATAATTAAACAATGATAGAATATGAAGATGGGCAAAGGAATTCAACACATTCATAATTGTGTTTCTGATAAAGAAAATAAAAACATAAAGCATACATTTAAAAAAATGTAAGGATTCCTTCCTTGAACTCAAGGGACCAAAAGATAAGACGTATTTCAGGAAAAGTTGACACATGATAACAGAATAAGAAAAAAATTTTAGTGAAATTCAACCAAACTTTATCAATAAGAAATCATGTAAGTAATCCAACAAAAAATTTTAAAAAAAAGTTATTGGACAATCCTACTAGAAACAGAAAAAAGCAAGAGACACACAATTACTGGAATCATTGGGCTATTGTCTACAATGTTTTATGAGAATAACTCAGTTAATTTACACCAACACAAGGGATCTTTTGATTAAGACATTGAGCATCTTTGAGAATACCAAAATTTGTCAAATGAAACACTTAGAAGTCCACAAAAATAAAATTTAAAAAATAAAACCTCCATGGCTACCCTTAGAAATGTCCTGGTGTCTTGAAAACCTGGGATTCATGGCTACAGAACAAGGAGAAGGCCTGTGGTCACCACCACGGCTGCATAGTAGGCCAACCAGATAATGGAGGTTCAGTAAGAGAAAGCTAATACTAGAATGAGTCTGAGGGAGTTGGAAGGGAACTGGAGACATAGGTGTGAGTTTGCTTTTTTCCTGAACTTTTATTATTTTCTGGGGTAAATGATAAAGGCATCTATATTGGTATTGGCCAGGCTATATGGGCAATGAACAAACAAACTCTATTTTGCCCTGAGACTTCATGTCATGTAAAAAACGTTTCTCCCATGGGAAAACCTCGCCTATGTACCTACCAAAAATTGCTTAGCATAGCATACTGGCGAAAATTGTTCCTTCTATTCTTATACACCATACTTGTGCAATGTACCCTAACTGTGTAGAAAGTAAATGTTTGTGTAGAGGTTAGTAACCATTCTTTAACTTGTATTCAATTTGGGTCATTTTGACCCATTTCCCCTCCTCTTATGCTTTTAGATCTCATGATGTTTGTTTATAGTTTGGAATGATAGCAACAGCCACTTATGATTAATGTAGTGACAGGCTTTAAAAGGTATACTCTAACCCCTGGAAGGGGTGGAAGGGTGTAGACTTGCAGCCTGGCCCTGAGCCCACCGGCCAGTGAACTGGGAACACTAACTGGTGAATAAAGATGGTTCCATTTCCTGCTTTAAGATTGTCTGCGTGATTTATTGCAATCTCGCCATAATGATATTTTCTTCATATGTATGTATATCTATGTACTTCTCTATCTCTCTCGATATATATTTTTGCTTCAACTGAAAAAAAAAAAAACTCCAGCTGGATCAATGAATACATTTCTACATTGGACTTTATCAGTTTCTTCTGTGTTTCAGTACACAGGTACTTTTTCTTAACAGATAAGAACAAAGCAAAAGAGGATATGAGCACTTCGGTTTTTGATGCCCCCATGTGGACATAAGGTGATCTAATTTTCCTAGTGTTTCGAACATGAAGGGGTGCTGAATTTTGTTAAATGCCTTTCTGCATCTATTGAGATGATCATATGATTCCTATCTTTAAGTCTATTGATGTGATGAATTACATATTGATTTGCATATATTGTACCAATCTTGCTTTCCTTGGATGACTTCCACTTGATCATGGTGCACTATCTTTTTGATATGTTTTTGTATTCGACTTGCCAGAATTTTATTGAGAATTTTTGCATCTATAGTCATTAGAGATATTGATATGAAGTTTTCTTTTTTTTGATTTGTCTTTGCCTGATTATGGAAACAGGGTGTTATTGGCCTCATAGAGTGAGTTTGGAAGTGATCCCTCTTTTTCTATTTCCTGAAATAAATTAAATAGTATTGGTATTAGTTCTTCTTTAAAGGTCTTGTAGAACTTGGATGTATATCCATCTGGTCCTGGGCTTTTCTTGTTTGGTAAACTTTTGATGGTGTCTACTATTTTATTGCTTGAAATTGATCCGTTTAAACTGTATATAACCTCCTAATTCAATTTGGGCAAATCATATGACTCTAGAAATTTGTCGATGCCTTTGATATTTCTATTTTATTTGAGTACAAGTTTTCAAAATAATTTCTAATTATCTTCTGTATTTCTGTAGTGTCTGTCTTGATGTTTCTTTTTTTCATCATGTATGTTATTGATTGTATTATTGAGTTCTATAGTTTCTTTGTTTAGCTTTTGTTTGAAAGCTCTATCCAGTGCTGAAAGAGGTGTGTTAAAAATCACCCAGAATTATTGTGTTGTGGTCTATTTGACTCTTGATCTTAAGAAGAGTTTGTTTGATGAACACAGATTCTCCATTGTTTGGGGCATATGTATTTATAATTGTTTTGTCTTCTTGGTGTATGGTTCCTTTAAACAGTATGAAATAACCTTCTTTATCCCTTTTGATTAACTTTGTCTTGAAGTCTGCTTTATTTGATATGAGGGTGGAAACCCCTGCTTTCCTCCACAGTCCATGTGAGTGGTATGATTTTTCCCAACCTTTCACCTTCAGTCTGTGGATGTCTTTTCCAATGAAATGAGTCTCTTGAAGGCAGCATATTGTTGGGTCTTTTTTTTAATCCAATCTGCTAGCCTATGTCTTTTGATTGGTGAGTTTAGGCTATTAACATTCAGGGTTATTATTGAGACATGATTGTATTCCCAGCCATTTTTGTTTGGTTTTGGTATTTAACGTGACTTGGTTTCTCCTCTGATTAGATTTTCCTTTAATGTAATACCTCCCTCTGCTGATTTTCATCATTGTTTTTCATTTTCTCTTCATATAATATTTTGCTGAGGATGTTCTATAATGCAGGCTTTCTAGTTGTAAGTCCTTTTAACTTTTGTTTATCATGGAAGGTTTTTATTTTATCATCAAATCTAAAACTTAATTTTGCTGGATATAAGATTTTTGGTTGGTATTCATTTTCTTTCAGAGCTTTGTATATGTTGTTCCATGATCTACTGGTTTTGAGGGTCTGGGTTGAAACATCTTCTGAGAAAGAATTGGTCTCCCACTCTATGTTATCTGATTTCTCTCTCTTGCGGCTTTTAAGATTCTATCTTTATTCTGTATGCTAGGCATTTTCATTATAAAGTGCCTTTGTGTAGATCTGTTGTAATTTTGTACATTTGGTGTCCTTTAAGCCTCTTATATTTGGTTTTCCAATTCATTCTTCATGGTTGGGAAATTTTCTGATATTATCTCATTGAAGAGAATGTGCATTCCTTTGGTTTGAAATTCTGTGCCTATCCCAATAACTCTTAGATTTGGTTTTGTGATACTGTCTCATTATTCTTGGATGTTCTGTTCATTGTTTCTTACTATCTTCACTGTGTGATCAACTTTATTTTCCAGATTGTATACTTTGTCTTCATTATCTGACGTTTTTTCTTCCAAGTGATCTAGTCTTTTGATTATGGTTTCTTTTGAGTTTTTTATTTGGTTTATTGTATCCTTCATTTCAAGGATTTCTGATTGGTTTTTATCAGAGTCTCTATCTCTTTCTTGAAGTAATCTTTTGCTACCTGTATTTGCTCTCTTATCTCTTTGTTGGGGTGATCAATTTCTACATGTATTTGCTCTTTTATGCCATTCTTTAATCTACAGTTCATTTTAATTATGAACCTTCTGGACTCCTTCTCTGACATTGACATTTCATCAAATTCTCTGTCCATGGGTTCTGTTATTGTAGTATCCTGGTTTGTTTGGGGAACTTTCCTCCCTTGTTTTTTCATGTTGTCCATGTGTCTTCCATTCATGCAGTTTGGATCTGAGATATTACAGTTTCTACCCTATATTCTCATAGTACCTATGCAGACTGTCAGTACCTCACCTTGATGTTGGGCTTCCAGACTCTGCTTGTGTCCCTCAATGTATGCTACTGCAACTAAAGATGGTGGTGGCAATAGCCGAGGTAACTCGAGATAATAGTGGAAGTGCCCCAAGTTGGATACAATGCCTAACAGAAATGGGGCTGAAAGGGTGGGCCTTACACTCCCTTTGGGTTGCCTGCTCTGAGATGTGGCTGCTTCTAGGCCCTGTCTGTGTCAAAAAGGTAAGGGCTACTGTGTGGGGAAGGTTGTGGCGATGACTGCAGTGTCCCAAGATGGAAGTGGGTTAGGCTTGGACTCCCAGGTGGGGGGGCAAACTTGGTCCTACCCTGCACCTGGGTCCTGCGCAAGTCAGTGTGGGTGGTTCTGGGCCTGGTCTGGGCTCCTGTGGTAGCCTTCTGGTCAGAAGAGGTGGTCCTGTGCTGGAGGTTGGGCTCTGCCATTGGATGCACCTGGTCCTACTGTGAGCCTGGGCCTTCACAAGTAGGTGTGGGTGGATATCTCCTCCCTTGTTTTTTCATGTTTTTTGTGTGTCTTCCCTTCTAGCACTTCGGAAATGAGGTGTTACTATTTTACCCTACAGGCTTATAGGGTCCCTGCAAGGTTCCAATACCTCTCCTGACTATCCAGTGTTCCAAATTGGTAGTTGCCCCAACTAAAGATGTTGAAGGAGGTGACCCAAGATTGAGGCAGCTGCTTTCATTGATGGAGTGTTGGGTTGGGTGGGGGGTGACAGGCGATGGCATGGTGCCATATGTTCAGAGATGAGCTCTGTGCCTTGTAGTATTGTGGTTGTCAGCTGTCTTCAGAGCCTGTGTGATGTTACCAGGTGCAGGCAGGCTACCATGCAAAGGGGACTATGGCACAAGATGCCAAGTCCCAAGATGTAGGCCTCTGGGGGTGCCCCACATTGGTAGATGAGGGTCCACATGAGAGTGGTGGCTGAAGTTCCTATGTATGGGTAGTGGCAGGGTGCCCTGTGTGGGAGTGGCATCTGGAAATTCTGTTGATTCTAGTGGTACTGCTCAGGCACCTGCAAAATCTGCTTGTGCGAGTACTTGGGAGTCCGGTGTCAGGAGTCCTTCTCTAATGCTGAGGCGAGGAGCCTAGTGCAACAGGGGGACCATGATTCCTGTGCAGGAGCAGCTGTGGAGGGATCCTCTATCACTCTCAGAGAAGCAGTAGTCCTACTAGTTGAGACCCGGGTCATGGAGCAATACAGAATGCTGCCTCCCTCTGTCTTGCCATCTTGGATTCCTATGATGTTTTTATTAAAGAAGAGACCAAGCCTAAATTTGAGGCCCTTTAACTGTTTTATCTGGACTAAATGACCCTCCTATTTAGGAAAGATCCCTAATAGAACACAGGCATATAAAGTACAGGTTTCAACTGGGTTTAGATTTTCAGTCTGGAATTTGCATTATTGAAAGATTCTAACCTTTGTAGAAATCCATCAATTTTAAACCAAATTAATTAAAGCAAACTGCAAAGCATATAATTATTAAAGAAACAGAATAACCAGCCAATAAAAATAAGAGACTTGCTTCCACCACCGATGATTTGGTGGAACAATAGCAATACAGTTCTCATAGTATAGGATCAGTCAAATTTGAAAAGAGAAGCCCTATCACACTAGAACAGAGACACTGGCTAAATGTTCTCAATGGTTCCTGGCTTGAGCCAAAACAAAGTTGACATTATATCCAAAGGACATAACTACCCATATACTTTTATATTAATGTTAAATATTATATAATATTGTTCTATCATTTTAAGCCTTTTTTTAAAATTTTTTAACTCCTTAAGTTTGAAATCTCTTCCAAGCAATATAAAACTATGAAAATAACTGAACTGGATAAAGCTTATCTCAAGAGCCTGGTGTTTTAGTGCATTTTTTTTTTTTTTTTTTTTTTGTGATCTGTCAGGTCAGCCTCATATAACAGTCCAGACAACTCCTTGTATTCAACCACTAAACATTTATTTTGAACCAGCTAGGTGTGAGAATTTTAGTCACTGTAATTGCAGAAATGTATAATACATATGCTTGCGCTCACATGATCTAAACTAGCATTTCCTGTCCTGGAATAAAAATATGCCCCAGATGCTGGGGAGCTCCAAAGCAAGCTCCTAATTCAAACCAGCACCATCTAGAATACTCGGGAAGGATGATTGTCAACTCAGTGTCAAACTGTGAGAATAGGCCCAGGGGTGGAAAGGAAAGGTGACATTAAGCACAAACATTTGGAGGGGTCAGAGAGTGATGCACACTTTGGAACCTGAATTTTTATTTTAAAAAATGTTATCAGTTAGAATAAAAAACAGAGTCCAGATCATGGAAAACCCTGAATCTCAGTGTCTATTGAAGATTCATGTTGCTTTTAATTTATTGAAAACTGACGATGTGATTTGAAACCTTACTTGTTAGCACCTTCTGACGGGGTGCACAGTGAGCATGCTCATCCACTTAACCCACACAAAGCACATGCGAAATCTGGCAGAATTCAACAAAGTAGTATGGTAAAAACTTGGCTCCCACCTGCTTCACTTTCAACCCCGGACACAGAACACGAGCAAGCCCTTACTGCTAGCAATGGCTTCTGGCATCTCTAGATTCCTCAAACTCTTCACTGCACTCTTTTGAATATCCAGTGTGCTGACAAGAAGACCGATGTCAGTATAAATGCCTGAATCTTTGTACACAGTTTACTTTTCCCCACAAGACTTTTCAAGGGTTTTCCTTCTATTTTCAATTCTCAGCACAGCGTGACACAATTAATATGTATAAATCTTGTTGGATAAATGTATGTATGAATCCTGCTTAGAGCCATGCAGTTTGAATACCAGTCTCTTTCTGCTTTAGCTCTCAGAATTTTTTTTCTTTTTCAGTAAATGTTTGGCCATTGCTGAGTCTCAATTTTCTCTATGGTCTCCTTTTGACACTTTGAGCAGCTGTTGGTCTTTCTGAGTTTATCCTCTGTGCCTCTGAACTTTCATGTCTCATATTTTCAGATTTTTTTTCTCTGTATAATCTGGTAAATAGTCCCCATTTCTTCTTGTAGATTTTGTTATTTTTTAAAATTTTTCAGTTCATCAATATTTTAATATATGGAAGCATTATCTTATTGACACCATAGATTTATATGTCTTCTTTTATTTTATTTTATTTTTTATTTATATGTCTTAAATTTATATTCATTTGTGCCCTCAATCCTTCCGATGATTTTTCTTTTGGTCATCATAATCCTTATTTCTACTGTTCTAAATAAATAGCAAGTTCTTTGCCCATTCATCTTTTTAGTAACAATTATTAGGAGCACATTTTAACTGAATAGGCTTCATTCTGGCATGTTTGTCCAGACAAACAACATAATTTGATTATTTTTCCCCCATTATCCTCCCTTGCCTCCTCTCCAATAGCCTCCCTGTTACTTCCATGTAGTCTTTTTTCCCCCTTGTTTGAAAAAGAAAGGGCTAGTCTGATTCCTGTCAGTAGCTTCAGGAGGTGTTCCAGTCTCTTGTATGGGTGAGCTTTTTTCCCAACACTCTCTTCCCTAAATGGGAAATCTGACTCATCCCTATTTTGATGAGAGAATTTGTGCATTAATATTGAATTTTCTTTGAATAAGGGAGCAGGAGAGCTGCACTCCCAAAATACCACACACCAAGTCTCCATCTTTCCTCAAAAACTTGGAGAATGATTTTTCACTTTTGGATTTGTGCTTTTTATAGACTGACAGCTATAAAAAGAACTTCGAAATGGAAGTTCTTCCAGACCTTATCAAAACTCTTTAATATTCTGAATGTAACATCACCTTTGAAATTCAAGTTTTATCTCTGTTGAATGTTTTGATATCCACCTTCTTACAATGCAGGAAAGTGTTTAATTTATTTTCTCAGTTTTTCCCACTAATTGTCTTTCATAAACAAAGAGTCAATGAATGTAAAAACACTAATGATGGCAGTGCATACAAATAGAAATTTTTTCTCCTATTTTCCTCAAAAAGAGAAGGAAAATTAGTCTCTCATTTCTATCTTTACACACATTTGACATTAGTTGACATTTATATTTAAGAAAATATTATATTTTTGAACTTCTTTTAAGTAGCATATGTTCAGCTTTAAAAAAAGTATGCTAACTTATTATGCTACTCTTTTAGATTTAAGGATTCCCAGTTTAGGTAAATTAGGTATATAATTAAAAAATTTTTCCAAAAGATGCTTTGAAGACTTAAATATTAACAGTGGGATCATTTAACAAATTTTTCAAAACTTTATGATATATTTATACAGTCTGTATTTGAGATTAGTAATGAATATTTGAACTGAGATAGCAAATAAATTCTGTTTAAAAAATATTTATTTTTTAGCTATAGGTGTACACAATACCTTTATTTTATATTTATGTGGTGCTGAGGATCGAACCCAGTGCCTCACGCATGGTAGGCGAGTGCTCTACATCTGAGCTACAACCCCAGCCTGAAAATGAATTTCTTAATCATAACAGTTCTATAACTGATACCAATAATAATAACATTTTTTAAGATATCAATATATCTCTCCAGATTTCATTGTAGGTTCTTTTTATTTATTTTACTTCTAGAGTTTCCTATTTTGCTACTTCCCTCCTTAAGAATATATGGGTTTTTCCTTTCATAATAAAGTCAATTGATGCCTTATTTTCAAATCTAATTGTGTTTTCTTGGCATCGGTAATAGAGTCGTTATTATTCTCATCACTAAGATCTAGTTTATTATTTGATAAGAACAAATATTCCTCACACTCAGTTTTAAATAGTTGATTTTTCTTATTTATGTTCCCAGTAGGCATATCCTCTTCACTTTCTGGAAATGAAAATTCATTCTTTTCTGTAAGAGAATTATCATTCACCTCATTAATCTGTCTTGATTAGCTTCATCACTGCAACCTAAGATTCTTATTTGTCTGTTACTTTTATTATTTTAATTAGCTGGTACATATCCTAAGGGTTTTTGACATTTCTGATATTTAATATACATGAAGTAGAAGACAAACATACTACCAAATGAACTGGTGTGTAAATAGATTTCATCCCCAAGAGCTTCTGGACTTGGAAAGTAACGATTTTATTGGTTTTATCCATTTATATTTAAATGAGTCCAAACTAATGCCAAAATTAAAACCTTTACCCAAGCCTTATCCATTTGCCATGATATAACAACAATTTGTAAAATACTTGAGAATTTATTAGTGATTTTTTTTTAACTGAAACCAAAGTAGCACAAAAATCTAAAAGGAGAATGGAAAATGGAAGTAAGGAAATAGAAATTTTATGTCTGTAACACCAGTTTTGAACAAAGATCAACCAGGCAAAGTAGTTACAGCAATATCTTTGCTTCTGGCCTAGGCTGACATGTTTGCAATCAGCTGAAAGATGCAGGTACCTATTCTACAGAAGATACGTGACAATTTCACTACAGCACACTGCTTCCAATGATCCTCTGAAAAAAAAAGTTGGTCATGGGGTCCAGACTGTAAGAAGGATAGGCACAGTCATCTTTGAAAGTTCTATGATTCCAAGTCATAAGATTAAAGAGTATGAGGTCAATGGATTAAAGAAAACAAAGCTACAATAAAATTTTCACTACACAAAATTGGGAAGAGGAAAAAATTGCAGAGACACATGGACATATTTCAATCAATGGAACTATTTAATCAAAAAATATTTTTTAATATGGCAGAATCACAAGGTTTATCTGGAGTATGCTGAGAAGTTTAAAGAAAGTTTTATTCTGTTTATAGTTTAGTCATCCAAATACAATTCTAGAAAATAATTTATAGTAACATACATCAGGATATATAGAAAAATGTTAGGTGAGTAAAATATACATCCCAGGTGCTATGAAGACATAAGTAGAAAATATTTATTATTCTGTATAGATTCTATACCGATTTTAGACAGAAGAGAATTAATGGTTTAAAATGAAATACTCTTTTATGTCAGAATTATTGATTTGCTATCAGTAATTTTTAAAATTTTAATAATCTAATTAATCAGGCTGAACTCTCCTACTTAATTTCAGTAACTAATCTTTAAAATTCTGAACCTAGAATCTAGAAATATAGTTATCAAACTATCTACTGAGATTCTTGGGTTAGCATGGGTAAACATGGAGGGAATGAGCCTGCTGCTGGGCAAATTTCTAATGGCTTAATGCCTGTGTTGGAGTAGTGCTAAGAGATAGATGGCTGAACCATAAAGTGACTTTTATTGCTCATTGTGTCAACTGCCTTCAGTTCTAACCTGTACAACACATACTTTTAACTTGGATAAATATAACAAACTGAGAAAGATAATTTATATTTGAATATTTTGGATTCAAAATGAATCAAACAATATTAAACATATATTAATATAAATAAGATAATATAAATATAAATAATATAATATAGAATGATCCTATTTTATGTTTTAAAAATACACAAGAGTCTAAGTAGAAAAATAAAATTCAGTAGTTTAGGAGACAAAAAAACTGAGAAATGATTGGTTTCAGTTCACTATAATTCAGATTAAGGTACATTACTTCTGTACTACATAAATATCCTAAACTATTATGTTGAACACTAGGGAATAAAAATTCTAGAGGAATATTGGCAGATCAAAATCATTACCTGAGGATGGTAAACAATATTAGGTCATTAATTTATTCATTCAACAAAAAGTATTATGAATTACCCATTGTGTATCTATATCAATTTGGTAATAAATGAGACAGATACGGGTGTCAGAATTTTTCAGGTAGTAGGGATAAAGATTAGAAAATTAATTAAATTTACCACAGAAGCTGTCAAAACCAATTGCAGTATTTGATAACAGTATATAACCAAAAGCCCTAAATTAATTTAGTCTATGTGATGATCAGCATTTCCTCCAATATATCTAAGGATCCATCTGGGAATTTCTGGTATCAAACTAATCACCTTCATAAGATATAAACCTTTCTTTATTCATACAGTTTTTTCAGTGGTTAAGTGATTTTACTGGTTTACATTTTGACAGTGCCTACCTGCACAGAAGCCAGTTATATGACACATTACATAAAACAGTTATTCAAGGTGGAACCTCACTTAGAGAAAAAGAGACAAAGACAGAAGAAAATGTGAAATGATGGGTGAAATTGAAGCTAGAAGTAGTTCCATGAAAACACTCAGAGCTGTCTCTTCAAGGACCCATGGTATTTGTAGAATGAATCCATTTGAATAATAAGTTAATGAGGGTGAGCACTGGCACCATACAGCAACTTCCCAACGACCTGCAACTGGCTTCATTCATTGTGAGTTTGATGGATATCAATATATATTTTATGATATCAGGGGTCTCAAAATGTAAAAATTATATTCATTTAATTTTTTTCTGACTTATGAAGTTACTTTCAATAACCATTTTTGAATGTTACTTTTTTCCTAAACACAGTCTAGATCATGTCACTTCACTCTTTGCTCAAAGTGGCTTATGTGTGCCACTAAGCTCCATGTGAGACCATATACTCTTTCCTCAGAATGTCATCACAGGTAGCCATCTGATGTGTGCTTCATATAAGAGTGCCTCTGATAATCCTTACCCTAAATACCAGCAGAGTTGAACTTTATCTAAGTTTAGGGTTTAAAAATGTCTGTATAAATAATGTTTTCCTCTGCAATTCCTCACTCATCTGCACTGTGAACACTATGTTCCTACAGAACACTCAGAAAAAAAAAGATGGAGCATTCCTCTTTCTCTGTACCACAGCCATAGGTGCTATGAAATTTCATTGTTAGACATGTCTGGAATTCTACAAAAGCCATTCTTACACACTGCCCTCTGCAAAGAAGAACAAAAATGTTTGAGATTTCTTATTTGACCAAAAGCTGTTAGTATAATTTATTCTGCTTTGAATGTAGTGTAGTGGCATTATTAGACATTTACTACATGCTAAAAATCACAGGGAAATCTTTACTTCTCCACAATCTGTGTTTAAAATAAGGAAAGAGAGAAATTGGGGGTCAAACTCTAGCAAATATTTTAAACATTCTGAAAACACTTCTTCATATTCAGCTTGCACTTAGCTTACTTACATTCCATCTGTTTATCAAATTCCTTATTTATTTAGCTTATCCTTTAGTGTTGCACTTATTTTATACAAGCAATCTTAAATGTTATACGAAAGATAGAGAGCAAGGAAAAGAGAGATGATTATCCTATTGCAGATAACAATTGAAAACACAATTAGTACCATAATAGTTGAGGGGAGTAAAGACTATTATGGAATCACATTAATACTTCAGGACTATCATATAATAACTTATTAGTAACTTGTTATTAAAATGATATTTGTCACTAAACTATGTGAAAAAATAACACATAATACATGTGATATAGAACATAGAATACGTGATATATAATATGCAAATCGACAATCCTGTGTGTAATGTTATATATAGTATATTTTATATTATAAAATTTATTATACAAAACAATTACAAGGACAGAGGAAGATGGCGGCGAGGGGAGTGCATTGCCCCAGTGTGCCGCGTCACTGTGTGGGAGAATGACGAGACAGGAAGGCTAAAGGCTATCTTGTTAGGAATTTCCAGCAATAGTGGGGTGCTCCGGAACCTGGAGGAAGGATTTCCATTGCACGAGGATCGGCTACAGGGACTCAAACGCGAGAGATTTGTCGCAGGGAGGGTAACACTGCTTATTCAGCAAATCACCCCGCGGCTAGAGTCTGCAGCGCACGCTGGGCAACGAGGAGATAGCAACGCAGGGATACAGCGCTGCAGTTTCTGCCAGCCGTGCAAGCACCGTACTCAGGGCTGAATTCTGGGTTCGAGACGGGGGAAGGAAGCGGTCCAATTCGGTTCTCCACACCGGTCAGAACACAGAGGAGGCCAGCGGCCACCATCTTGGAGAGCTGACATCACCATCCCTGTTTTCGACTGACCGCAGCTCATTCAGCCATAGAACAGGTAATTCCAGGCTGCCATTTGCCTGCGGCTTGCAGACAGATTACTCAGGCTCAGTGCTAAATAACCCGCGGAAACTGCTTCTTGGTCCGGGTCCTGCTGA